>NW_010428775.1:56991-67171 GCF_000710305.1 Buceros rhinoceros silvestris | reverse complement strand
CTCCCGGTTCCCTCCTTGGTTCTCAAGATGTGACATCCTCCTTGTCGATGTGGAGGACACGGGAGAGAGAGAGCATCTTGAACCTTTCATCTCCTTTTGCTGCTAGCTTCACTTGACCACTGGGGCTCGTTTTTTCCGTTACAGCTCTTCTGAATCCTGGTCCTCCTCTGCTGTCCACGTAGTTTCTAGAGCTTCACCAGTGCTCCTCTCCAGTCTCCGTTACTGCACATTTCACGTACTTTAGCTTCCCCCAGCCCATCAAACACCAAATCAAAAAGATCTCCCTCATCCATCCGTACCCCTTTGCCTCTTTGCATCTCTCCCCAGTCCCTCCCATATTTAACCTCATCTCTCTTTCTTTCCCATTGCTGGGTGTCCCACCGCTGTCTCCCCGGGGAGTCCCTCAGGGACTGCAGCAGCCAGTGCAGCTACAAGCCCTTCACCCCCATGGAGTCCCATGGGGTTTCCTGCGCGCCGTTGTTCCTGCCTGCAGCTTGCAACCTGCAAGCTCATGTCTCTGCCTGGCATCTCGTACTCTATGTAAAGTTGCAGCTCTCTGTGTTTGCGTGGTGCCTAGCGAAGTGCTGGAGCTGCAGCCTGCGTGGCAGGGTCCTGTGCATTATGATAGGAAGAAAAAGGCTGATAATTCAAACTGCAGATCCAGCTCTGATGTTAAAGAGCTGCGTTCACGTAAGAAAATCAGTTGTGTGACAGGGAATGAAACAAATTTAGGGGAAATGCTGTCAGTGACAAAAAAAGCACAATGGGAGGTGACACAGTGGGGGCACAGGGTATGTCCCTCTTCTACAAATCACTAGCTGTTCCTTGTAAGACAGATCCGCTCTCATGGTCCCATTTTGAGGGAAACCTTCAGGGAATTATAGGAAAATACTGTGCTGTTCTATTTTGCATTTTCTCCAGTTCTGCTGTAGTTGAGAAGCGGTTGTCTCTGCTGCTTGTTGAAACACATGCAGTTTTTGCTTAAAGCGCTTGCATGGACAGCCTGAGTCACGTACAGCGCAGATTTTTAATTGACTAACAGCATCTGAAGGCAGCGTTGGCAGTCGCGGGGAAGCAGAGCGGATCACCTCTCCAGACTCCCAGAGGGATATTTTCCTATGTCACGTTACGCAGACTTTGCCTACATGTTCTGAGTCCCCAGGTGGAGAATGCTGCTACAACGCACAAACGCAAGACCGGTTAAAAGAAATGTTACACATCTGCACTCCAATTTGCACCAGAGGAAAAAGTGTGTTTGATTGTCTTCCCTTTGCTGAGCTAAAAAAAGCAACTAAGGTTTTTAATAAAACCCTCAGAGCTCTCACCAAAACCACCTGGTCCGCCTTGTTCTGCTTCTGCCAGCTGAGGCAGTGTTAGATGAGGAAGGAGCATCTTCTTTATCCTCGCATTGGGTGTCAGGGGCAGAGCACAGGTCTGAACCCCACCGGGCCCAAGCCCCAGCCCTAATGGCCTAGAGCTCCTCCTCCTGTCCCCCCTCTTACTTCTCTCCCCTTTCTCTTTCCTGCACTAAGGTGAGTATTAATATAGTTAATATTAACTTGCTTCTCTGTAGTTTTGCCTACACCCACCGGCTTCTCCGTGGGTTTCCACCAGCAGCAGAGCTCCTGAGCAGCATACAAGCACGCTCATCGGGATGATCCTCACCGGCTGTGCTTTCCCTCCTGAAGCTGGTAACCTGGAATGGGGCCCAAATGTCTGCAATGCTCCTTTCCAAAGAGCTCGCAGCAGCCTGCCCGTTCGGTGTCTGTGGGATGCCAGTGGCCCTGCCCTACCTGTCTGTGGCAGCCCAAACCCCAGCCCAGCAGAGCCATCCTCCACCAGCCTGCCCTGCGGTTCTGATGCTCTGGTATCCTCCAGATCTGGCTCTCCAAGTGCCCTTCGGTTTTATAAAGGCCCATTTAACTCAGGCGCTTGGCAAACACTTCAGAGAAAAGCTTTCTTTGTCAGAGATAGACAATGTCTGTGTTCCGATGTGGGAACGAGCAGATGTAAGTGGCCTCGGTGGAGGGTTGAGAAGGCTCCACTGGGGTTATCTTATCCTTTTGGCCGGGAAGACAAGAAAAGAATCAAACATTGCATGTGAGTAGGGTGGAAAACATTTAAAACACTAGACTGAAAACAACAGAAGGGCACACAGGCCCCTATCCCCCATTCCCTTTTTGCAGATAATTATACAGTAAACAATTCGGAGGAGACTAGAGGAAGAATATTATGAGATCAGACAGTTTTCCTAATGTTTACCAGCAGTTAAAAATAGACCAAAGCAGTTGTCTGGGGTGCAGCTTTAGAGTTAGAGTAATTTGGCAGCAGCATCTAGTCTGGCTGAACACAGCAGCAGGCTACTGCCGCAAACACATACAGCCCGGCGAGTGGGGTAGGAGTTAATAAATACAGAAAGTTACAGAGCTCCCGGACAGGAGACATGAGAAGATACATTGGGAGAAACAAATGACTGCGATGCAAGTGTAGGATGTGTCTCTCCATCCCCTCTCCCTTCTCTGTTGTGCTCTTGAAGGACGGAGCAGTCAGAGCAGCCGCAGCCCTGGATTGCCCCACAACACGCTCGCTGGGCTGGCAGCAGCAGCCAGAGGAGAAACTCCCCACCACAGAGCAAATGAAGCAGCTCTGCCATGTGGTGCCTGTCACCAGCTGATGGCAATGGCTGCAGCAGCCCGGACCGCAGGGCAGGAGAGGGACCATTTCCCCGGGGGAGGAATGCACCGACCTCGGTGGGAATAGCAGAGTTACAGGAGGGATTTATAGTCAGAGAGTTACACATGGGATACGTGTGAAGAATGGGGGGGGAGGGATACCCATGAGAATAGAGGGGTAGAAAGGAAGAAAAAGAGAAGGAAAAAAAAGCAGACAGACCAACAAGGAATATTTCTTGCTAGAATGATTTCTGAATGCAATAGCAATGATAAACCAGGGCGTTTTGCACAGACCTTGGCCCCAGCTGACAGCGAGGGTCTGTGTGAGCAAGGGACTGCCTCTTCTAGAGAGCAAGCAAGTGTAGCTGTACCAACCATTCAGCCTTTGGCTGCTCTCACGCCTGTCACTGTGCCCAGCAGCACTGCAGTGCTGAAGGGACACGCTCCCAACATGCTGACACAGGCAAGCGCGGTGCTAGAGAGTGCCTAAGAGGGAAGGGGAGCGCAAACGTGCGGTCCCTCCACACTGTCACACCATGTGTGGGCCAGCTGCCGAAGGGCAGATCTCATTTATCGCTGCGGGCTACCGAATAGCACAGCAAATCCCACCCTGCTGCTGGGCGAGGAGCCCCAGCCTCCCTGGCAAACCGCGTACGTGTCTGCTCCCAGGGACAGGCTGTGACACAGCAATGATTTGCCCAAAGGGAGGGCAAAAAACAGGGCCCTCGCATGATGTCCCCAACTGGTGTGAGTAGAAAACCAACTTCTTCCTCGCCTGCATCTTTTGTGTTCGCTTTCAGAAACAGATTGGGTTTTCAGTATGTGGATAAGCATCCAAGAAGCCAGCACCGCATAAGGAAACATAACCAGCTTACAGCAAAAGAAAAAGGTTTAAAAGAAGAGCCGCACAGACTGTTTTCCACTTTATTTGGGTCGATTTTAGAATAAACACACACTGCCATTTTATTTTTTTTCTCCAATCCCAAAACCATGTTTCTACCTGAAAAAATACTGACTGATCAAACACTTCCTGAGACCTGGCAGTACCATGGAGAGAAATCACCACTCAACCATATTTTTTCCAAATACGTGAATCAGAATGTTGACTGAATTAAAAAAATTCAATCCACAAATATTGACTACAGGTGAGGACCATCCAGATATCCACCATAATAGAAATAATAAAGCGACAGTAATGAGACACTAGTGCACCATCTGCTCGCTCGAGTGTACCATCTGGTTTTTCTACTGCTGCTATTCATGCCTGATCTTATTTTAGTGGTACCAGAAGATGGATTCAAATACCAGCAAAAATAAAAATTGCATATTATTTATTTATTGTTCTGCTTAAGTGGAGGTTTCAACATTTTCACTGTTCTCTTGATCTCCGTATTACTGTTAGAGAAACCCACGCGTATTTTCTGACACAAGGTATATTAAAGCATTAGCAATGCTGACAGCTGTTCCCCTCTTTTGGTCATCTCACAACTTGTTTGGGCAGTGTCAAGTCTACATGCAAACACGTGTTTCATCCTGAATCATCTTCCACATTTTATTAACTCTGAAGTGTTTTCATGCAGCACTCAGATGCTGGGAAGACATCCCATGTGATCAGAGACCAACTTCTGGAGCATCAGACATTGTTCACATTCAGCTCGGGGTGACTGCTACAACAGACTTACTCCAGGCAGAAGTGGTCTTGCACACAGTTAGCAATGGCATCCTCGCAGTCAGAGAGAAGGTCCTCCATTACCGCCACCGCCACCTCCTCTAGGATGCTGTCCATGTGCACCGAGCACGGTGCAGTGCCAAGCCCAAGGCAGGTCTGTGGGTGGGCAGATTGGACTTATCGCAGGTGTCTGTCTGTCTCGTCTTATGTCTTTAATTACCTCTTTGCTGGTTCTTGGACAAGGTTCACGTGTGGTCAGAAGAGATGGTTGATGCCATCTTCCTACGTGGCCACTGCAGAGAGCTCACTAAGGGATATCTGTTTTGACACCGGAGTTTGTTTAAGATCCTGGCACTTTTCCCCATTCCCCATACCACTTCTGGATTACCTGGCTGGTATCAGAAGGGCTTTCTGCATGGCTCAGATGTACAGCTTCTGCTCCCCATCATGTCTGATAACCTGAGACACTACTGAGTATCTTCAAAGGCTTCCCCCTTTCTGGGAATGGGTCCTTCTTAGGTACCTGGGAAGGGCCATGACATTCCAGACCTGGTTGCCCAATGAAAGGCTGCTGCCTCTTGGGTCATGTCTCTAAACAGACTTTAAAGTAAGTGTCCATTTTACTTCTAGGCTACTGCCTTACCTGTGTTTTTTCATCCCCCACACTGTAGTGACTCCTGACCCTGCCCTTCCTGGCGTATTGATCACTCACACCCCTGGTCCACATTGTCCACCTTTCAGCCTCCCCTGCTCCTTCTTGGAGCTGCAACTTCCACCTTTCCCTTCCATTCCCCAGCTCAGCAGACAGAGCCTCTCCCTCTACCTTCTTGGCCCTCTCCTGGCAAAACGTTAAGAACAAGGAACATTCACATAAAAAAAATAACTGTCTGGTGTTGCAGTTAATGACTGTCACTGAAAACAGGACAGGTGAGGGGACTGAGGAGGGGCAAGAGCCCAGCCAGGGCGTCCCTGGACAAGAAGGGGACAGGTAAGACAGCAAGCTTCAAGTGACTGATCCTGGCACCAAACACGCCTTTACTGCTGTCCTCCTGCACGTGGATGTCCCCACAGACACAGAGGTTCAGCCCTGCTTGCCTCCAGACATTTCCCGCCCAGGGCTGAGGAACCTTGCTGCGGAGCCACCGCAGTGAGTGCCACTGTGAATTTTGCTGTATAAAATCCTCCCCGTGACAGCTAGCTGTCACACTACACTGACATCTGAACCAAGATGTGATCACTAACCCATTATATCTATAAATAAATTACCCATCATATTTATAAACAAACTCCACGCCAACGCCTGTGCCTGCAGCATCACCACCTTCCAGTTTCCTTGGACTGTGCTGTGCCGACTCCCGTCTCCGCTCCTCATCATGGGGTCTCTGTCTGTGCTCACCTGACACTCTCTTTGCCTCCCCAAATGCTGCTTGGTGAGCAAACCATCAGTGCTCTTAAAAACATGTCTCCAGCTGAGTCAGCCCACGCTCCCTTACAAGTGATGGGGTTTCTGTGTCCCTCTCCAATCCCATCTTCCTGCTGGGGAGCCCAAGCAGAGCCGCACGCCACAGGATGGAAGGCAAACTGAGGGACAAGGACACGTCCCTGTTTAACAGCAGCCAAAGCAAAGGAAGGCAGGAGCAGGGGATGGAATTACTTGTAAGGGTAATATCCCCCCTGCCCCAATGCCCTCTGTATATGTAATCATCATCATCATGGCTTGGCTTCACGAACGAAGATCTGGGAAGGGCTTTTCCCACGCTCACTGCAAGCGATAAGTGCACCCTTCAGGCCTGCACGGTGGATTTTTTAGGTGAGGCACCAGCGTGCGTGGAACTGGCTCCACCCTTCACACCTGAGGTTCATCTGCCAGGGCCTAGCGAGCTTGGACGGTGACAGCGAAGTCCTCGGGTCGTAGGTTTGGTTAGAGTATCCTTCTCTTAGATGATGGATGCCTTACAAGGCTAAACGAGCTCCATCTGCCCGGGTTTGGAGTCAGAGTTGTCCTTCTCCTAGGATGGCTGCCCGAAGGCTAGTGAGCCCATCCTGCCCGTGGACACACTTTATCTGACTCTTCAGCCGAGACCTGTCTGGTCTGGGAGACCCCACCGGAGGCACAGGCCACCACCAGCACAGCTCTCAACCTCATAGGGGCATGCAAGCTCCTTCTCCACGGCAAGGGGGTGTCTATATATGTAATGTTGAATTACACCCTGCTTTACAATTCACCCCATGAACAGACACAAGATCAGGTATATAAATATATATTTACTACTGCCAAATACATTTTCCGTGAAGAGATGAATAAATAAAAGCCACCTATGGACTTCTGAGCTTTTTGGGGTGAAAAGTCATCAGCAAATGACACTTAGCACTTAACAGTTTATATCCCTGTCCTAGTGTCTAAGGAGGGTGTCTCACCCCAGCGATGTCTGCTTCCTGCCCCTGCCCCGACCAAGGAGCTGGAACACTGAAACTCCTGTTCTTGCGATACTTCTGCAGTGGTATAACTCAATATCCTCCACCCACTTGCTCAGAAGAAGAACATACTCTGCTTGTTGGCTGGAAAAATTATCCTGCCAGGCTGGATGCTGAAATCGACTTGATGCTTTTTCTCATAACTGGTGCTTGCTTGGACTTAGTTGCTGTTATCCTCTTGCACAGTGGAGATCCTCATCCTCCCTTCAAAGGCACTTTCCTACTTAGTTTTATGCTGTTTACATAAAAAGGGAAAATAAATCCTTACGTCAGCCTTGCGAGTGCACTTCCCCTCCACTATTGCAGTGCTTCAGGATGTTGAAGAGATGCAGTGGGATAACTAATGTGAAATAGACTTGGGCTCTAATTCTGGGCCACGGCTCTTCTGGTTCGTAGCTGTGCTGTTTCCCTTTCCCAAGCACAGAAGACACTGGTTACACTGAATTTCTTTCTTCCTGGGCACCTTTCCATGGTGCCAACAGAGCAGAGAAACGAATCAGTGCCACATGTTGCAGAGCTTTTCCAGGGCATGGCTGCTGTCCAGGGATGCTCGCACCTGCATGCCCTACTTTGGGCTGCTTAGGGTGAGCTGCAGCTGTGGCGAGCGAGGTGCAGCAGCCAGGCACATGCTGCAGGAACCAGGCTACAAACCAGCAGAGCTGGCCTGGGTGCCACCTCCTTCAGGCTGCATCACTTCACCCAAGTCTTATAGCCGGCATCCACAACTGACTCTCGATCATTATTTAGGCTCTTTAGGTCCCTCCAACATAACTGATGGGGGGAGAGGTAAGTGACTCCCTCATGCCAAAAATCCACATTTCATACACTAGTTGTCATCCCCGATATCCCCAAGGGTCTGACTTTCCTCCTCTGCTGAAAAGATAAAACACAATGCTCTCCTGTCCAGCTGAACTGATTCAAGGCTTTGCTAGTCAACATTTTCCCAGGGCTTTCAAGCTGAAGGAGTTTCACAACCTTCTTCCTACTACAGATTTTCTTTCCCCACAGCTTTAACATAGTATCTGTCCTTCCCTGCAAAATTTGATTGTGTTTTCCATTGGAAATAACCCACTGCTCCTGAGCACAGCAAGACCTCATTGCTGCTCGGTGGGCATCCTGTGCTGCTGGGATGCTGCCCAGGAGGAAGTGTGCTGTCTTTGATCAAGTTCCTGGTGATAAGCTGTTTTAACATCTGATGGCTTACTCCACTCAAAACAGTGCCTTAGGCTGCTTCAGCTGAGAATTGCTTTTTTCCTGTCCCAGCTTTCTTAGTTTTAATACAACTTGTGTGTAAAACCCACATACCCTGTATTCAATACTGAGCTCTTTCCTTAGCAATCAGTGTTTTAGCCTAGGAAATGGAAAGCTGGAAAGGGGAGAGGAAGGCAGCATAGGAGACTTGTCCAGAGCAAAGCCCTGAGATCCAGGATCTTCTCACCTCCAGGAGACCTCAGCCTTGAGATCTCTGTGATGCCCATGATGTGGATCCCATCTCTAGTTATGGCTGAAGCAGGAAAATGTTGGGTGTACTGGGAGATGGATAAGCTCCAGGGTGTCAGCAAGGGGTTGCCTGGCACTTGGCTGTGGCTCGATGAAAACATACTGATGGGCTGCTCAGGACTTGAGCCTCTGAGGCTGCCAGGACACGCATATGGGATGATGCTGCCAAGCTCACAGCACAGTGTCTGGACGTGGAGCTGTAACACCAATACCTAGTACCACCGTCTGGCTGCTGCTCCTCTCCTTGCATCCCACGTTCAAGCCTCCTGTCTCACTCATGAGGAACAGTGCACCCCTTTCTCATCTCACCTCCCACTTAGGCTGAAGCCTCAGTCCTAGCTCTCACCATCCCATTCTCTGAGTCTCCGCTGTCCTCTCTGAGACACCTCAGTACCACTAGGTACCATTTTATTTTCACTTTTATAACAAAATTGCCACTTCATTTCTGATCCCTTGGTACCAGGAGACCTACCACATACCTTCACAAGACAAGAGGCACAAACCAAAACGGAGGAGAAGCTTCTGAACATCAAGAAACACTTTTGCACTGTGATGGCAACCCAGCACTGACACCTAGGTTACCTAGGAATTTGTGGAGTTTCTGTCCTTGGAGATATTTAGAAGCTGTCTGGACACGGTCCTGGTTAACTGTCTCTGAGTAGTCCTGCATGAGCAGGGGGGTTGGATCAGATGACCTCCTGAGGTGCATTCTGACCTCAAACATGCAGTGACCCTGTAAAGAGTAGCTTGAGGATGAACATTAACAGTTCTGCTGGATGGAAAAGGCCACAGACTGGGGAGAAATGCTGCTTTCACCCCAAAACCTTTCCCATACACCCAGTAATTCCCAGCCTTGCGGTTGAACTGAGCCATGGCCACAGCATCTTCTGCTCCACAGGCACCTTACCCCCTGTTCTCACCTGAGAAATCGAGTGATTGACCGAAATCAGCCGAGCAGTGAATACTCTGCCTGAGCACCTTAACACGAAGGTTTGTGCTTCCATTTCAGTGCTAAAGACAGTCTTGCCCGGCTGAAAGCTGATTTTCTTCCCTATTAGTCTCGTGCCAGGTTCTCCTTCTTCCTTCAGCCAGGCATGAAATCCCAGCACTGCTGCAGCCAGCCAGGTCCCCACTGGCCAGATTTCCACCTGCTATCTCTGCACTTTAGGGCATTCACATGGTCTGTCACACTGTGTTACATCTGCCCGCGTGCTGTCACCAGGGAGCTTGAACATGGTTCGTAAAAGCCTCGAGATGTACCTTTGGAGCCACATAACAGGGGGGTAATGGATAGGTGTAATGCAGCGTGAAGAAAACCTTGAGGACCAGAGAGGACTTTCAAAGCAGGACAGTGGGGGAAAACTCTGCCAAGAAACTAAATATTGCAAAATTCGATATGTTGGAGAGCATCATTAACCCCAAGCATTTAGGAATTGGAAGACAGACCTAGGGAAAAAAAAAAGGAGAGTAAATTAGGGTCATAAACAACTTATCTTCCTCTGGAGGCATTGTACTGATTTTGGCTGGGACAGTGTTAATTTTCTTCACAGTAGCTAGGATGGGGCTGTGTTTTAGATCTGTGCTGAAAGCACAGATAATACAGAGATGTTTTTGTCACTGCTGAGCGGGGCTTACATAGAGTTAAGGCCTTTTCTGCTTCTCACTCCACTCCACCAACAAGTAGGCGGGGGGTGCACAAGAAGTTGGGAGTGGTCACAGCTGGGACAGGTGACCACAACTGACCAAAGGGACACAAGTGTCCATCAGACGTGACGGAGCCCTGCTGTCCTGGAGATGGCCAAACGCCTGCCGGCCAGTGCAAAGTGGTGAAGGAATTCCTTGTTTTGATTTTCTTGTGTGTGTG
>NW_010428775.1:52657-56860 GCF_000710305.1 Buceros rhinoceros silvestris | reverse complement strand
GGTCTTTATCTCAACCCACGAGTCTTCTCAGTTTTATTCTTCCAGTTCTCTCCCCCATCCCACTGTGGGGAGTGAGTGACTGGCTGTGTGGGGCTGAACCATGACAGCCTTCTTCCAAATTTTTTCTGCATCCCTGAAGGAGAGGTCAAAATTTGTCTTTGAAAAAGCAATGAAATCAGCATGGAGTCTCAAGGGTTCTGCTGGCCATGGATGGGGCAGAACCACAGGCCTTGGGCCCGCAGCACATATGTTTGAGCAGTGACAAGCTATGCCTCTGCAGAGATCAGGTGGATTTGGGCCCCTCTCTCCCCAAAACCATCACCCCTGCTCAGCACCCATGGGGATGCACAGGCATGCAGCATCCCCATGGGCACAGCTCAGCCCCTGCCAAGGACAAGCTGGGGGTCACTCACAGGCGAAGCTCCGCACAGGACTGTCATGAGGTGCCAGCTTGTTCGGGAACAGCCACGTGGCATAACGAGGCGTGATTAAAGCAGCAGATTTTTTTTTTTCTCATTTACCATTGCTGATTTTATAACTGTCTCCTTTTGTCTCATGCATTATCTTGACTTGAGGCTTTCTACATGGCAAGTCTCAACCAGACTCTCGTCTGCAGCGTGGGCTCTTCTTTAAGCAAGCAGGAGTGCAAGGGCTGGTTTTGAGCCCCAACACCCACAGGATGTGGAACCCAGCAGTGCTGCCCTCCAAAAGCCCTTGGCCCACGCTGGCTGACAGGCTCAAAGTGAAGTATTTCAAGTGAGAATCAGTGGAGCAGTCTGTGGAGACACGACCTGCAGAGCTGACCACCAAGCAATCATTTTTATTTCCTTTACTTATTAACGTTTGCAAAGCTCACATAATTATTTACTTTAAGAAGAAAAATAAAATCAAGCAAACCTTTTTGTGGCACAGCACCTAACTGGCAGGATGCGAGCTGGAAAGCTGTAGCAGAAGTGACAGCTACGAGCTAGAGATCTGCAACAGGTGGGAAAATTCACTGTAAAAGTTAATTCTAACGATATGGATAAGAAATAACAAAATCGTAATCTAAGGAACTAGAACAGAACAAATGGAGTTCAAAAGTACTGAGTGTATAGTGCGAATGTTGTATCTTTAGCTTATCCTGACTGACTGCTCGCGTGATTGTATGATGCGAACCCTGAAAACAAGGGTAATCGTTTAGTGAACGTGAGAACGCTGAAGTACGAGAATCTCCTATTTGGCTCCATATTCCGGGTTTCTTATCAGTAACTACAAAAGACGGCCGCGGAGAATAAAGTTTGCTTAGCTTGCTTGACTTAACGGTCTCGAGCTGAGTCGTTCTCCTTTTCAGCCCGTCACAAATGGCGCCCAACACGGGGCACAAGCAATTCTGGTGACAGCTCCACGATCGAACGTGGGATTGGAGAGTATCAGTGCACCTCATTACCTCCTGTTGATCAGGTAAGTAAGCGATCGTGGTAACATGGGTCAGGCAAGCTCTAGTGAGCAGAAGTTGTACACAGAAATTTTACAGAGAATTTTAAAGGAACAGGGATTTTCTGTATCTGCATTTAAATTTGTAAAATTATTAGCGTATATAGGTGGTCATTCTCCTTGGTTTCCTACTACTGGGACTTACGATAGTAAGACTCGGGCAAAAGTAGGTGAGCAGTTACAAACACGAAAGGACTTACCACTTGATGTTTCTGACGAATTAATTGTGACATGGGAAGTTGTTTACACTGCATTGCCAGCACTACAGCCTGCAGAGGATATGTTGCTTAAAGCGGCAGAGTCTAATTTTGCTGCTGCTGAGCCTAATCCTGTGGCAGATGTAGATTTGAAAAAGGATGAGTCTGATGAAAGCATAAATAATGACATTTCAAACAATCCTTTTGACTCTGAACTTATTAATCAAGAAAAGGAGTCTGACTTATATCCTCCTTTGACTCCAATTAAGACTACTGCAAATACTGCCCCTATGGAAGAGGATCTCCTTAAACAAGCTCGTAAAAAATTATCAAGTGTAGAAAGTATAAGAAGTGCATCCACTCTTGTGTATCCTACTGCTCCTCCAGCATATAGTGAAAACCTTGTAAATTCTTCACTCGTAGATTTACACAATACTTTAGAACAAACACTTCAAAAAAACAACAGACGCTCACACATTCATCACTGACTGTAATGGAAGAGCGCAAGGCAGAGGCACTTACGCAAAGAGACACAACAATGATATTGGCATTTCCAGTTATTTATAGACCAAACCATCCTCCTGAGCACGAAGCTGTTTCCTATGAAATGATAAAGGAGATATGAAAGGCAGTGTGTGATTATGGTTTAAAAAATCATTTCACAATGAATTTGATTGAGGCTATTTCTGATAGCGATGTTATGACACCGTCTGATTGGAAAGCACTGCTAAAGGTGATTCTAACACCTTTAACACTGTTTGGGGAGCTGAATATGATGGTTTAGTAAACATAAAAGTTTTGGATAATATCGACGCAGGAATCAATCTTGGAGCAGATCAACTGTTAGGTTGGGTACAATATGCAACTGCACAGGCTCAGGCTGGTTTAAATCGTGAGGTGTTTCAACAAGTGGCGCAGTTAGCTTTAAAGACATTACGCCGTGTGCCTGATGGAGTTAATCGTGAAGCCTCTTTTGCAGTTATACCACAAGGAGCTCAAGAACCTTATGTTACATTCCTTGATCGTTTGCAAACAGTTGTTTCTCGTCAAATTGAAAATGAAACTGCTGCACAGGCTTTGCTAATGCGGTTAGCCTTTGAAAATGCTAATGCCAATTGTCAAAAAGCTGTGTTACCTATTCACAACACTGCAAAAACTATCACAGACTTTATAAAAGTTTGTCAAAATACTGGATCTGAAGAGAACAAAGCTACTGTACTTGCCGCAGCTTTAACAAAGCAATTAACTGTAGCCAAACCCGCAGTTAAATGCTTTGCGTGCAATCAAGAGGGACATAAGCAAAAGGATTGTCCTACATGAAAAAATAATTGTAATTGAAAAAGGTTACAAAAGACTTATGTCCAAGATGCAGGAGAGGTTATCACTGGAGTAGTCAATGTTGTCCTAAATTCGATAAAGAAGGTCACTTCATACAGGGAAACAGGAGGAGGGGCGCGAAACCCGGTGGCCCGCAATCCAGCAGGGTCTATTATATCCAAACACCACAGATTACAAATGTGCAGCAGCTTCCAAACGCTGTGTCACTGATCTCACAGGCAGCACAGGGCTGGGCTTGGCCACAACCACCAATACAACCTTAAACGCTACAGAAGTTGTAATTACAGAGACAGGGATTTATGGACGACTGTCTAAAGGTCTCTGTGGTGTTAGTATTGGAAGATCATCAGTTACTTGTTCAGGATTATTTGGCCTACCTGGAGTTGTTGATTCTGATTATTTAGGAGAAATTAAACTTATGACATGGACTCCTTATCCTCCTTGCACTATTCCAAAGGGAGAACACATTGCACAGTTAATTCTGATACCATATGCTGTATCCACTGCACTTGCACAGACAGTTAAAAGAAGTTTTGGTAGCACAGGTCAGCCACAGATTTGGTGGATGCATAAAATTGCATCTCAACAACCGTTGCTTACCGTAAAAAGCAAAACCGAATCATTTACAGGCATATTGGACACCGGCGCAGATGTTTCTGTTATTAATCTGCAAGAATGGCCTCGTGATTGGCCGTTATCCCTTGTTCTAGCCGCAATCACTGGGGTAGGTGGCACACAGATACCGCTGCAGAGTGTAAATACGCTTGTAGTGGAAGGTCCTGAGGGACAAACAGCTACTCTCAAGCCTCTTGTTTTAGCTATTCCATGCACATTATGGGGCAGAGATTTACTACCTCAGTGGAAAATTCACTTAACGACAGCCTGTTTCAAATTTGTCTTAAAGGTCACTGATCAACAAAAAGCCCTACTCAAACAACTTGGTTAACACAAGTGCCTGTTCGGGTGGATCAGTGGCCACTGAAAGGGGGAAAGGTGCAGCGAGCTGAAGAATTGGTAGCAGAACAATTAACATTATGACACATAGTTCCTTCTACCAGTCCCTGGAACACACCTATTTTTGTAGTTCCAAGGAAATCAGGAAAATGGAGATTATTGCAGGATTTAAGAAAAATCAAAGCTGTAATGCAGCCTATGGGTCCTTTACAACCTGGGGTCCCTAATCCCACATTAA
>NW_010428775.1:49430-52571 GCF_000710305.1 Buceros rhinoceros silvestris | reverse complement strand
TGCTGATTGGTGTCTTTATGTTATTGATTTAAAGGATTGGTTTTTTCTTTTTCTTTTGCATCCAGATGACTGTTCACATTTTGCATATTCATTGCCAGCAATACACGATCAAGCGCCTATGAAGAGGTACCGCTGGAGTTTTACCTCAGGGCATGATGAGTAGTCCTACTATTTGTCAAATTGTTGTCGCTGCAGCGTCAGATCCTGCTAGACGACAGTTCCTGAATGCCCTGCTTTATCATCATACGGATGATATTCCTGTGGCAGCTGAAACAGAGACATTTTTGTTAACAGTTATTACTCATCTGCACGAGACTCTGTAAGCATTTGGGCTGGAGGTTGCTCCTGAAAAAATACAGACAGGAGTTCCATAGAAATATTTAGGATGTGAACACACAGTTAAGCCACAACGTATCGATATTGCCGTGCCAATCAAAACATCGAGTGATGTTCCAAAATTGTTGGGAGCGATTAATTGGCTCAGACCACTGTTAGGTGTTAACACTCAGTAACTGACAGCCCTTTTTAATATTCTAAAAGGTGACAATGATTTAAATTCTCCATGTTATTTAACTGCAGAAGCTCGCACAGCACTTGATCACATTCAGACAAAAATCTCTTCTGCTGTTGCAGATCGAGCACGCACAGATTTGCCTTTCTGTTTGTTTGTTACAAGTAATCCTTTTCAGCTGTTTTTGGTCAATTTGAGCATTCACAACGGATTATTTTGGAATGGTGTTTTTTGTCACACACCAAAGAAAACACTAACACCACCATTAGAATTATTATTGCAAATTACTGACAAGGCTCGATTGCAAGTACCACAGGTAATTGGATGTGACCCTGATGTGATACATCTGCCACTAACTGCTGACAAGTTTACTACTTTGCAGCACAAATCTCTGCAATTTCAAATTGTTTTAGCAGATTTTCTTCGTCAGATTGATTTAACTTTACATTGTCATAAATTATTTACATCTCTTCAGATCACTCCCTTAAAGAGTATTGGAATTATTTCTGAAACGCCTTGACCTGATGCTCGTACAGTCTTTGTTGATGGCTCAGGTAAATCTGGAAAAGCAGCTGTGGAGTGGCGACATGAGAATGCATGGCATCCTGATGCTCAGTTCTGTGAGGGATCTACTCAGACTGTTGAACTGCACGCTGTCTATCGAGCCTTGCAACTTTTTACTGCAGAACCACTGAATATTGTTTCTGATTCGTTATATGTGGTAGGTCTGATCAAACGTTTACCTGGTGCTTTTGTTAAGGAGCTGGATCATAAACGTCGGTTTATGCTTTGTCTAGATATAACATCATTATTAAATCAACATTCTTTTCCAATTTTTATCATGCACATCCACTCACATACAGTGCTGCCAGGACCTACTGCAGAAGGAAATCGTCAAGCAGACGCTTTAACAATGCCAGTCTTTGTTAACCAAACTTTTGAACAGGCTAAATTATCTCACTCTTTTTTTCATCAAAATGCTTCTGGTTTACAGAAAGAATTTCATCTCACAAAAGCACAAGGATATTCTTCGTGCTTGTCCGGCCTATCAAAGAATTGATCCGGTATCACTTCCATCGGAGGGAGTAAATGTCCGTGGCCTACAATCTAATGGTACCTGGCAAACAGATGTCACTCACTTTTCTCCTTTAGGATGTTTTTGTTTTATTCATGTCACCATTGACATTTTTTTCTAATTATATGGTAGCTTCAGCTGCTACGGGAGAAAAAGCGAAGTATGTTTGCCATCACTGGACTCAACGCTTTGCTATTTCAGGTGTCCCTAATACAATCAAGACAGACAACGGCCCTGCATGTATTTCTTGCTCTGTACAGTTGTTTCTTCAACAATGGTCTGGAACTCACATTACAGGAATTTTACATTCTCCTACTGGACAAGCAGTTATTGAGCGCGCAGATCAAAATATGAAATCCATGCTGCTTAAACAAAAAAGGGGGAGTCTGGTCTCTCCTCAGGAACAATTAGATAATGCTGTTCATACTTTAAGTTTTTTAAATCACGCTTATCAGCAATTAAATGCTACTGCTGTGGAACGGCATCTTGGCACCCCTCCACATTTCTTACACCAGCCTCGGGTTTTATACCGTGATTGGCTGCGTCCTACAGTGGCGTGGTCCTGTTGAACTAATTACATGGGGGAGAGGGTTTGCTTGTGTTCTTCTTCCCACAGGTTCTCGTTGGCTACCTGCGAAATATATTAAGCCATATCATGAATTAGAGGAACAATTACCAGAATCCAGAGCACGAGAAACAATGCCTCAAGATTCAGAAGAAGCAGCACAAGAAATCTTACGATCAATCACCACAAGCTGTGACCGGGGGAACGTTCAAGCACCTGGATGACGCAGCAAGTGACAGGATGCAATGTATCAGTGCAGAACTAAATGCAATTAATATCTTTCTGGCCTATATTGCATCGATGTCTGTTAATTCCAAGGTATGGATTTTGTCTGGAATCTTTGCATTCTGTCCTGCTGGAACTGCACCGATACATTGGGCACATGTAATAGACCCACCTCTCTTTCGATCCTTGACCTGGTGGGATGCCCAGCTTCCACTCTTGAATAATGACACTCACTGGATGGGTGGTGTATGGGTTCCACCTTCAGGTCCTTTACTGAATAATAGTGACTGGGTCACCTTTGCTGACAATCACACATTTCAAAGTGAGCTGCTACCTCTTTGCATTATAATGGATGAAACCTCTCTTAATCTGCCTTGTGTTCCTATGAGCCCCCAGTATCATTTAATTGCTGGGATGGTGGGACACCGACTAAATTTAACTGCCATAACCATTCCAGAAGTCACACGAAGTCTCTCGAGAGAAGGTGATTAACGTTTCTATAATGGCTCCAGTAATGACATATTGAATATGTCAAATGAAACACAGAAATTTGCTGGAAAAATTAAATTGGCAGTCTTGTCGTCTAAGACAGCCTTTTGTTACAACTTTGGGTACAGGAAAATTGTATGGCTGGGGTCCTTCTGGAATGCTTCAAGCGGACAGTCATTCTCTGACCTTTAATCAAAGCAGCAATACATCATTAATTTGGCACAATAGAGGGTTGTCCGGTCCACTTTTGGTGCTTGAAGTTAATGGCTCTTTCCC
>NW_010428775.1:44346-49340 GCF_000710305.1 Buceros rhinoceros silvestris | reverse complement strand
CTTTCCCTCCTGTATTTGATAACTTTGGCATTTAGGATTTCCTTTTTTTCCTCGCAATATTTCACATGTAAGCTACACCCAGGTTAATGGGGCATATCAAGCTAATCTAATAGATAATCACTCGGATTCTGTAACGATTTGCACTACACATCCTTATGTGTTTTTACTAACCAATAGTTCTCTCAGTATTGAATCACGCAATCAAACTTTTTGTATCACTGTTCGTTCTCCTGTGTACACTAGTTGTATTTCACATGAAATATCACACAAAATAATCTTACAGCGATTTTGCCCATGAAAAGCCGTGCAGAACTACGGTTGCCAGTAAACTTAACACGCTCTTGGGAAGGTGAATCACGTGTTCGGCTTCTGAATTGTCATCTATTGCAACCAATCAAAAAGAGAACAAAGAGATTTATAGGATGGTTGATCACATTTATTATTTCTGCTATTGTTGTTTTGGTAAGTGCATCTGTAGCTGCAGCAGCATTAGCTAAATCTGTGCAAACAGCTCATCTGTGGGTCACAGTATGAGTGTAATGGGTATTAGAAAACGTTACAGAGGAGTTGCAGACACAAGATAACATTGATCAACAAATTATGGCATGGCTTGAAGCTTTAGAAGCTGCAGGTATGTGGCTAGGGGAAAAACAAGCAGCTATGTATTCACGATTGCAACTACACTGCGATTGGGAACGTGCTAGCCGAGGGTTATGTGTCACTCCTCTGGAGCAGAATGAAACACTGTATGATTGGAACGCAATCAAGGCCAATATACAAGGAGCCTTTTCAACAAATTTACAAGGAAACATTGATTCCTTGACTGCACAGTTAAAAAATCAAATTACATCAATTCAAACGTTGACTCAGCAGTCTATTATGGATGATTTACTTGATAGTGTAAAATGGCTAAATCCGAAAACGTGGTTTTCTGGTTTGAATCTTCGATTAGGGATATTTACTGGCATTGGTATCATTGTTCTAATGCTTGCTCTGATAGTCTTTCAGTTTCTCTGGACTCAGATTCGAAGTTCACAATCCACTGAAGCCCGAATAACGGCTGCATTGATAACACGTAGCTATCAAAATAAAAAAGTTACTACAACACCGCAACTTGAAACTGTTGCAGAAGAGTGATGCAAAACATCAGTGGTGGGACACTGTTTTCCAGTGGTCACTCACTGCTATGGACATTTTTAATAGACTACTGCACCCTGTTGTTGTTTTTCCAATATTAACTTTGATCTGTTTCATCTTATTAGCATATTATTCTTGTACAAAAATGATGAGGAAATTGACACATTTGCTATTCATATCTAATGCGCACAACATACTTAATGCTTCACACTATACAAATGACCCTAGATTCTTTCAAGCATTATGAATTTTGAGCGACCATAGTCACAGGGTAGATTATGGGGGAAAATAACTAAAAACACTGCTTCTAGATTTTAGCTCACACCTTGACATGAAAAGTAGCCATGAAGCGGCCATGAAGCAGTCTGCTGACGCCACGAAGGGAATGCGGTTACCATGACTAACGGCTATTGCAGCCAAACACAACATACCACACCTCTGAAAGAGGAAGGGAGTAACGTGAAGACGATACGGTCCAACCTTGTTCTTGGAGGTAACACTGGGCTGCTGCAACTGACTGCACTAACCGCTCTCAAGAAAGATGGATCACAACTGCTGTGAGGATGGTGAAATCGTGTCCTTTAGTTGATTATAATACACTAAAACACACCTCCATTCCGAAGGCTGCCTGCCTCAAAGCTACTACCATTCCTCACTAGGCATACACCCTAAAATTTAACACCTGTACTTCTAAATATGAAGGGAGAGATTTTTAATCCAATTAAAATAAAAGAATGTATGACTGAAGTCACTCTAACTCCATCTAGAAACTAACAAAACAAAAAAGGGGAAGATGAGGCATCGCACCTAACCTGTGAGCTGGAAAGCTGTAGCAGAAGTGACAGCTACGAGCTAGAGATCTGCAACAGGTGGGAAAATTCACTGTAAAAGTTAATTCTAACGATATGGATAAGAAATAACAAAATCATAATCTAAGGAACTAGAACAGAACAAATGGAGTTCGAAAGTACTGAGTGTATAGTGCGAATGTTGTATCTTTAGCTTATCCTGACTGACTGCTCGTGTGATTGTATGATGCGAACCCTGAAAGCAAGGGTAATCGTTTAGTGAACGTGAGAACGCTGAAGTACGAGAATCTCCTATTTGGCTCCATATTCCGGGTTTCTTATCAGTAACTACAAAAGACGGCCGCGGAGAATAAAGTTTGCTTAGCTTGCTTGACTTAACGGTCTCGAGCTGAGTCGTTCTCCTTTTCAGCCCATCACACCTTTTCATGACAGGATTAAAAGCAGCATCAAACCAAGTGCTGGCAACAACCCCAGCACTGCCAGCAAAGCTGCCCGGCAGATCCAGTGCTGTTCCTTGCACTCCCGCGCCCTTGTCCCTGGGCACCCGTCTCCCTCCGTGCAGAGCTGAGCATCGCTCCATGGAGCAGTCCCTGTAACGACAGCTGCTCCAGCCAACGCACCCTCCAGCAATGCAAGGGACCAGGTTCTTCCTGGACACGTGCTGATGGCTGGAGCATACAAATTGGTTCAAGGTGGGCTGCTTGGCAGCAACAGCAGGACTGCACCCTCTTTGCCCCAAGTCATGGAGCTCAGAAACTGCAGGTGCAGACTCCAGAGGTTAGCAGGGCCAGCACTGCCTGGCAGGGGCTCCATCCAACTCCCCTCACCTGCTGGGCAGTGAGGAACAACAGGACTCAATTTGCCTGCCTTTCCCCATGTCACTTTGTCCCCATTCCAGATTTCACTCCATTTTACACCACCTTTTTCAGCCTGGTAGCAGCAGTCATGTGCTTCACCACCCTTTGCTGCCACCGATCCCTGAACCCAGCACTGTCCCCCTCTCCAGGCATCAATCCCCCTCAAGAGATACAAACACTTTTCCATGGTATTTCCATTCTTCAGAGCTGCTGCCAGGCTCAGCCACTCACCCTTCCTCTGCCTGGCATGTGCTTCCCATCTGTGAAGCCATGGCAGAAGTGACTGACCTGCAGGCCAGCACCAGGCTTGGGATGCTGTAGCAGGAGTGCTCAAGTTCAATGCTGTTGACACTGGTCACCAGCTCATATTTGCTCTTGCATGTGCAGCCTGGAGGATGACCAGAGATTTAGCAAAACAGGTAACACTGAAGCCAGCAGGCACGCTGTCCACCCACAAGCTGTGCACACAGGCAAACAGATCAATGGGGTAACAGAGCATTGCCAGGCGCTAACGAGAAACTGCAAGATGCACCAAAACCCTTGCAAACAGCCTGGCCACTGCAGCTACTGAAACCAGCTGAGAAGCAAAGCAAAGCCAGAACACCCCTTCTGCAGCATTGTGAACTACACAAACGTACCGAGCACTGGTGGTACGGTAGGGTAGTCCAAAGACAAGCAGCAAAACAAGTTAAAAGAGCTCTTTTTTTTTTTCATTAAACCAATTCATCTAGTTGAGGTGGCATCTAGATATTATTCAATAATTTAATCATCATAATAAAATAAAGTAATAAACAAACTGAACTGAGGAACATGTAAGCTCCACGCTCTTGCAAAGCCTTGAGGAAAAGCTCCTACAATTAATAGACAAAAGATCCATCAAGAAGCTGGAGACTGCTGCAGAATTCCACTTTCCCATACAAAAAGAGATCAGATCTTAAAAGCTTAACTAAATGCTTGTGATATGAGAGCCCCGAGTCCTGCCCTGGGGAAGCAGCACAGATCTCCCTGTAAGGCTGCCTGGCTTGGGAGTTCAAAGCTTCATCTCTGGGAGCTCACCTTTCATACCCTGATACTCTACTGCAGACAAGACCTGCTTGAAAACACACTTTAAGTTCACTTGAACAGAAAAGGGCCAACCTGGTGGCAGGAGAGAGGGCTGGCACAGGTACACACGTGAACACCCACAGAAAGGCCCAGAGGAGAGGGGGCAGCAGCCGTTGCACAGCCAGCCCTACAGCGCATCCAGCCTCACGCTGCTGTTTGCTGCGAGACAGCCATCACGCTGCTGACAGGGGCTAAACCCTGCTCAGCCTTCCCAGAAGGCACCACCTCAGGACACTCATCACCCCCCAGCACTTTTGCATCACCCGGGGTACACCATGGCTTGCTGGGTGACATCCTGCAGCACCTTCCTACATCTGGGACACACACTCTCAGTGCAGCCTGTATGAGAACTAGAAATAAATAAATAAGTAAACAAAAAGTGTTACCAGTCTTTTTCTAGCCCAGAAATCTACGCTGCTCCCCACCAGGCCCCGGGCACACCAAAGCAAGCCCAGTGACAGGGAAGGTGCTGGTGCAGAAGCTGCCCCAGGGCAGCACCCTGCAACTACTGCAGGGGCTGGGGAGCCAACTAAAGCAAAAGCTTGTTGAGAGATTTTCAGGCAGCGAAAGAGAGGAGGTGAACACCTCTCCATACACTAGAACAACAGCAGTGTTAGGTTTATTGTGGAGAATTAGCATGGACTTCAGAGTGTTTCCATCTCAGGGAAAGTCAAGGCCTGCAGCTTCACCAGTGGTCCTCCATGCTGTCTGGGAAAGCACCAGTAACAACCAGCTCCTCCTGGAAAGACACCCACCACCCCCTCTTAGCAACTGTGGGCTGGCAAATACATAAAGCACCTCAGACTTAGCAGCCAGGGATGGCTGCTAGCACTGCTGTGAGCCCACGGCTCCCCGCATGCAGCCACGGGAGACCCCGTCTGTTGCTGCACAGGGCACAGAAGGTGGCAATATCCCCAATGCTTTTGTTCAAACTCCAGCAGAGACTGTCAGGCATCACCATCTCACTACACATCTGAGCTCACCAATGGCTGTTTGATTTTGTTTTACTGACAAAGAAAAGGGTGCTAGGAAAACAAAATGCTACACAGCTTCCCTTCACTCAAAAGTGAATTGAAATCTAGCAGGA
>NW_010428775.1:34926-44230 GCF_000710305.1 Buceros rhinoceros silvestris | reverse complement strand
ATGAGAAGAGGACTGACCATTTCTTATCTGGAAATGACAGCAAGGATGACACTGGGATTATTTTCTTCTGCAAAGAGGAGAAACTAGAAAATGATCACTAGTGTTGTTTTATACATCATGTCAAATAAAAAATAAAGGGATAAGAGCAGATGCATTTAGTAAATAGAAGACTCATCATTAGAAATGAACATATAAAATTTAATAGCTTGGTTTAAAATATATTTTCAATTAAAAAACAGCAGGCAAAACAAAAAAATCCTCTTCATAAAACATACGTGACATTGCTGCTACTGTTACAAGACCCGTGTCCCAAAGTATCTGATAGCGGAAAACAATCGTCAGATTTAGTTCACATACTTCATTAAGCAGTAAAAAGAAATAACATTCATGTCAATCTTACCTCTACGGAGACTCTAAATCTACTTCCCTGACCCTAGACTGAGTTTCTGTAATAAAACTTCCATTTTCAATAAAAATGTGTAAATATATATACGTATTCTATATATCAAGTTTTTAAAAAAATTCCCTTGCCATAGTAACATAATTCCGTGACTGATGAAGGAAAGCCCAAGCAGTGGGTTGGCATCAGCTGGGTAAAGTCCTGTGGCTGCTCTGCTCTGCCAGCACTGGTGGATTCCTGTACAGGGTGGCATGTGTTGGCCAAGTGCCTTCAGCGCCGTGCTGCACACTGGCTTCTCTCCTTCAGCTTCAAGCCCACAGGCTCCATCCACACAGCCACCATTGTGGATGCATCCACGCAATTTGCTCAACTCCAGCCACAGAGCAAAGATGGGAGTGTGCAGTACCCAGAGCATCAGCAAACCTCCATGGAGCTTGTCAGTGGAGGAGGAGGGAGGGGGAATGGAACAGTCCACAAACCAGCTCAGGATTGGTCTGAACACAAATCCCAAAATACTGTATTTCATGTAAATGATTAAAAAAAATACAACTGGGAGTGACTTCAAGTGGTCACCTAGTCTTAGCACCAGGGGATAATCAACCGTACCTGTGATAGTCCAGAGATAGCTTTGCCCAGTCTGGCTCTGAAGAACCTCCAAGGCCAAACTCCACTGCCTCCCTGGGCAACCTGCTCTTCTCACTAGAGAAAACTGCCTTGACACCTAATCCAAATTTCTGCAATTTATGCTCGTTGCTTCTCACTGTGCTTGTGGTGGACTGGGAGAACACTCTGATGTGTTGGGAGGCTGCTTCCTTCAACCTTTCCTTCTGAAGACAACCCCCTCCACCAGGCAACTCATCCAGCCCTTCCTGCTCAGAAGCCACAAGCTCTGGCTGAGGGACCAGGCAGACTGTCTTCGCTGGGACATGTGACAGGACTAGGCTGGAAGGGCCTGGCTTAGTGCTCCCATAGAGGTCTCAGTGGTGCCAAGTAGAGTAAAAGGCAGGTCTCCTGTTTCTTGCAGGCTGTGCTCCGTTTATCAATTGAGCATGGCATTTGCTTTCCTCTTCCAAACAGCAGCATGACACACTGAACAGTCATTGTAATGGTCAGTTACAATTTGTTAACCATTAAGTAGAATCATACCCTACTTTTCCACGCTATTTCTCCAGCCTATCCAGATTGACCTTCACATCCTAGGTGAGGCACAACGCAGCTCTTCCCAGCTTTGTACTGCCTGAAAGTTATAAACCTCTTGTATTATCCAGATCCCCAACAAAAGCACTAAGTGACACTGGACCTGGTACACTCCTCTGATCACCCTTGTAATGTGGGTTTTTGCCTTAGAGCCAAGTGCTGCTGTTAAAATGTTCCTCTCTCATTTACTACTAACCAGAGGGTGTCTTTCCTTCATGAGCACATGCACGTGATGAGGAACTACTGTACAACCTACTGCAAAGCAGTATTTTTTGGAGCTGTCTGGCACTCCCAGCTGGGGCTAGGCTCAGGATACCCTCTACCAGCTGCCTGCTTGGTCTCTCCACCTCAGCAGCAGGTCAATGCCCGACAGTGTCACCAGGAATAGTTAACCTGCTTGCAGCCCCTAGTCTCTGCTAACGCATGGCCTGCTGCACCAGGATGCCACCTTCCTCTCTCAGAAGGCTTGCCTGTGCACTCCCAGTTGTTGATATCCTCAAGACCACACAAGCTGGCTCTGACCCACGGGTTCATCATGCTGCTATTGCAGGCAGCAACCAGCTGAGCCTTAAGTACACTGCTAAAGAAAAAAAGTCCATCCTCCAGGAGATCTTCTTCCCAATTCCCACAAGTGAGATTTCAATAAAACTGCATCTGCTCAGCTACTCTTTGGAACCAGCTCTCAGACTTGGCCAAAATCACCTTCCAGTGCAGCAGTACACAGCCGTTTCAGGGCTCGAACTAGCAGTTCATGAGAAAAGCTAGGACTGTTGTTGCCTGGATGTGCATCAGGGTTTAGCAAAGAGCTGGTACCTTTTTCCTTCCGTGCAGGAACATCCATGTTGAATAAGCAGATCTCTCGTGCCTTCTACAAACGTACATACATGTGCTCACCTTTGCTGCGTGTTAAGGGTTTGTCAGTTTTTAAATAGCTATGTTAAATATCTGTTTTCTCCATATATGGCAACCTTTTAGGTGGGCTTCATTGCATATATTCACGGTATATACAGAACACCGTATTATATATTATGTATCACTTGTATGTACACATTTACAAAACTTCAAAAATATATTGCACTTATATACAACGTAGCTTCATCTGATGAGAGTTCACACAGTTACTAAGGCGAGTTCTTCATAAGCAAGGCAGTTTTACATTCCCCCCAAATGACACAAGTGATTTCAACAGTCTGCCCCGTTCAAGAGTAAACATTATAAAGACTTTTCTCCAACCTGCATGCAATTCCTACTAGTATCCATTAGTAGTTTTGCAGCTCTACCTAGCAGAAAACAGTCCAATAAAATGGTATTAGCTGATAACAGGCTCAAACATGGATATTGAATAGATAAATAAGGTATCACAACTCTAAAAGGCCACCTTCCAGGAGTTTTCCCCTCCCTTATTTACTAGTGTTTTATACATGCTCTCTATTTAATTGCCGATCTTTGCTCTCTCATTTCAAGTGCAGTAAGTGACGAGCATTACAGTGTCCTTTGGAAAGAACAGAAACACAAATGTATTAAGCAAAACCAGTGCTCTGTTCCCCAGAACAAGCCAACACCTGGCTTTCTTCTGGAGAAGGCTATTAGTGTTTTGGCCAACATCTTGAAGTATGGGAAAATATTCACTTGAGACCTTAGTTTAAAATCCACAGAGGATCCATGATTTTAGATCTCAGTGAGAGTGAGCTTGTAAGATCCTCCAACTTCTTCAATCTGCAACTGGAACGTATCTTCATTAGAATAATGCTTCACAATGTTATCGTCCATGTTGACCAAAATTCTGGAAAAATGAAATTACAGTTCTAAATGCCAAAAACAGCAAAGGTGCCCTTAAGTCTCGGAGGACCTGGCCTGACAGAGGGAATGCAAGACCCCTGTTCACCCGTCTCTTCCTACAGCAGATCTAGCTGTTCCCACCCAAACCTGCCATCAAGGCTTGCAGCCACACTTCTAGGATTTGAACAAAAGGGTTAAGTCTTTGCTCCTAGACTAGGGAGGAAGGAAGATCTCAGAACTGGCAGAAATCCTTCCGCAGCTGCAGACACTTGGGCAACTTTGAGGCTCTGAACTGGTTTGTTTCATAGCTATAAACGATCACCACAAAACTTGACAGAGCTTGAAGGGAAGAAACAGCCAATGCCTGGCCACTTCATTTGCCAGAACAGTCAATACCTGTGTGTTTGTGCGTGCACACACACACACAAAGGTGTCCTTAGCAGTGCTTTAGCTATCACCAATTCAAAACTTTTCTAGTTATTCTGATGGATTAATTCTGCTGTGAAAGCACGAGCCTTGAAACTACATTCCACAGGTGATTAAAGGACGTACTTTTCCAGCCAGAGGGACTTTGGGGAAGAGGCTAAGACACCGAAGTGACTTTAGAGGAAATTACTGGAGATTAAAAGGAAAATCAAAAGCAGACGTTCAGGAACAGGATTATTTATGTTACAGAATAAAAGGACTGTGGAGTATGGTCTCTGAGGGGAACGGGTACCTCACAAGTAAAGCTCCCTTCAACTTAGCACACAAAGACAACTGCGTCTAGTAATTGTGGCCAAATGTAGACATAGCAAGTACATTTAACTGCTGGAACAATTTAACACGGGTTAAAGTAGATTCTTTGTCACTCGGAGTCTTTAAACAAACTGAACTCTTCTTCCTCTAACATGATCAACTCTGGCTCAAACAGCAATTAACTCAGAGAGGTCCTCTGACTTGTATTTACCCAGGAAGTCAGAGAACATGTTTCTATAGGACACTTCTGGTCTTCTGCTCTCCAAAAGACACTGGAATAGGATTAGTACAGATTGCATCTGCATGTCTGCAAATGGCATTTGTGTACATGCAGTGCATGGAGAAAGTATAAAGCAGGGTTGAAAAAGGGCGTTCATATTCTCGGACAGTTGCTGCACAGGTACATACTCACCCTTTTTTACATTTTTTGAAGATTTTTCCTATTTTATCAAAAGGAACATCATACTTGTCAGATATCTACAACAAAAGAAAGCAAACATTGGTGAAGCAAGAAGACTGCTGGTATTGTCTTCCACTAACTGTTTCACAGAAATGAACAGAAAAAGCTCGGCAGATGAAAACAACTGCTCTGCCCTATAAAGGCAATACTAAATCCTGAACTATAGCATAAGCCTACAGATGATAAACTTTCCTTTGCAGTTTGCCAACTTCGATGCAAAAGATTCGATCATGTTCTAAACCCGGCCACTGATTTCTCATATAGCAAGCTCCCACCCCCATACCAAAGCACCCACACATTAAAAAAAACAAACCAAAAAACCCCAAACCACCCAACACCCTGGTTCTCATCTCCTCTTGGCTCTCTTATTTTAGCACATCAAGAATCATTTTTAAATTGCATGTCAAAGGAATCAGGGAAAAACTAGTCATCACAGCAGCTAGTGTAGGAAAAAAACAGCACCAGAGCAAAGACCTCTGCTGTTAAAGACAGGCTGATCAGATGAGTCTCCCTTACCCATCAGGGTGACCTCAATGTGAAGCCACAGCTACTAACCACGGAACTTCACCACACAAGCCTCCAGAAAGTCAGGCCAGCAACCCAAGCCCGGTTTACTTGGCAAACTGCTCTATCACACTGACAGCAAGTACCAAACCAAAACACCATTTCAAGATGCAAAAGCACAGGGGGTTTCCTCCAAGCTACAGTTGGGAGCTCTTGGTTCCTTGCTTTAAAAAGTCCAAATGAAATAACAAAGGTGTGGCTTCACTTCAGGACCATGGGGTAAGGGAGGGCCTCATAGCCTTCAATCCCTCTCCCCATCAATCCCCATCTCCGGCCTGCCTTTTCTGGAAAAGCTCCACAACCGGGAGTGAGCTTCAGGCTACGGAACCATCTCTGGGTAACAAAGATAAGAGCAAGCCCTGGCTGTACAACCCTGTCCTCGTTTCAGCTGGGATAGAGTTAATTTTCTTCCTAGCAGCTGGTACAGGGCTGTGTTTTGAGTTTAGTGTGAGACTAATGCTGATAAAACAATGATGTTTTAGTTGTTGCTAAGTAGTGTTTACCCTAAGTTAAGGACTTTTCAGTTTCCCATGCTAGTGAGGAGACCAAACTGGGAGGGAGCACGGCCAGGGCAGCTGACCCAAACAAAGGGATATTCCATACCACAGGATGTCATGCTCAGTCTATAAACTGAGGGGAGTTGGCAGGGAGGGGCCGATCACTGCTTGGGTACTGGCTAAGCATCAGTCAGTGGGTTGTGAGCAACTGCGCTGTGCATTGCTGTCCTGGGTTTTATTTCTCTCTCCATTACCTTCCTTTTCATTACAATTATTATATTTAAATTATTAAACTGTTATTATCTCAACCCATGAGATTTTACTTTTTTTTTTCCTCTGATTCTCCTCCTGGGGTGAGTGGGAAGAGGAGTGAGCAAGCGGCTGCATGGTGCTTAGCTACCAGCTAGGGCCAAACCACGACAAGCCCCAAAGCCTCCAATCTCTGAGCATCGAGGAGGCAATAGTCACAAAAAGAGACAGCCAGAAACATGTGAGATTTGAGCTTGCGCCAAACATTACACCACTCCTTGAAGTTAAGCTCTGTATTTCCTTTGCAGCATTGCAGCAACAGGGATAGAGGAAGGCTACTTTGGAAGTCAAGTACCAGACAACGATTTCACATATGTGTGCATAGATACAGAAAACTCTTCAAGCACACTCAGAAGCTAGGATTTGGAGCTCTTCATAACTAGGTTATGATGGGGGAAAGGAGGCCCCCAAACAAGGCTTTGGGAGGCTGAAACAAACCCAAGCCACAAACCACAAGCTTGAAATCACTCTGTCTTCTAATTAAAATATCCCTTCTGATATGAGAGACACCCACAGTGGGAGCCTGTTGACCATTTTTTGACCGAAGTAGGAAAAAGACCTACACAGCTGCTTCTGCAGCTTGGCCAAAGCAGAGCCTGCACAAGAAGTGAGCCTAGAAGCCGCTCTCTCCAGCAGTACCTGTTGTCTTAAGATTATCTTGGGTATCCTGTCATCAAGCTTGACGCACCTGGATTTTCGAGAATGCTGAAAAATACCTTCTTACACCCAGACCTCACAAGGTGTGGGGTAAGGAACTTACAAGTGAAGCTTTCTAAAGCCCCTTAGTAATGAATTAAAGCATTATTTACATGAGTTTTCATGTTATTAAAAGGAAAACGGCCTTATGTTTCTTATCCAGAAGAACAGGAATGTGTGGACACAAGCTGCATTTGAGAGTCCAGCTCCTACAACTGTCCAGGGAGTACACTAGTTTTTCTTCAAACTGGAGGCAAGCACTATAAAACAGCCTTATTACTTACCGCTTCCATTAGACCTTTCAGAGATGGTGTCTTTAACATTAGTGCATCAAAGACTTCCTCTGACTCTTTTCGGACATACAACAACACTGAAAAGCAATTGGACAGAGGAATTTACTGTATAATTGCTCCTCAGTAATGATCTGTGTATGGTAGCGGCTAAGTACAGACTAACATACATTGAGGAACTCACAAACAGCGATACATACATACATACATTCAACATACACTGAAGATTGCATCAAAATCATGCATAGCTAGGTTAGCTCAAAATATACTTTTTGCACACAGAAATAACACATGTTCAAACATCTTTATTGTCAAAACACTTAAATTTTGCTCTATTTGATATTTTCTCTATTACTTGCAAAAAACCGTTATGTTTGAAACGGAGAGGTGGAAGGAACGCATGACATACAGCTTTGAGACTCTTGCGTATCCTTATCTCACAGGTCATCTGCCATAAGACTTTGCACAACAAAATCATTTGACAGATGCTGCCACAGCAGGTGAAGCCACCCTAGCCACCTCCTCATTTTTAAATAATTTATTTGTACAGTCCTCTGCTCCTCCTACGCTGTCTCATCACTCTTCCTACGTCTTGCCATATTTCAGTCATACTCATACTACCCCAGCTGACACACAATGCAGACAGTCTCCGGCTAGGAGAGAAACAAAAAACAAAAACAAAAACAAACCAAAAAAAAAAAACCAAACAAAAAAAAAAGAAAACACACAATTGGGTAAGGAACCCTTGCATTCTCAGACTACCAGAGAGTCATTGTATGTAACATCAGCCTCATTAAAGACTGCGTAAGGCTGAGGAATAAGCCATGAAAGCAAGAAAGCTTGGACTTTAACAGCTTTGTTGTCTTTAAACCATCTTCTAATGACCAGGTATTGAAGTCTGGATCGTTCACAAGGGCTCCTCAGCCACACCTCTGATGCACCTGCAACATGGAACAACTAGTGGCATATCCAGCTGAACAAGGTGAACTCAGGACAGCACAGCACCTTGATGGATCTCCTCAGCTAAAGGTAGGCTTAAAAGGAAGGACCGCAGAGCACACGCCCTCTCAGTTACAGCACAGGTTGGATGATAAACCAGCCAAAGGAGCAAGAATCTCATGGGTCTCATTTCATGGCATACAGCAACAAGAAAAACCAAACCCTCTAATTCCCTTTTAGAAAATCCATCCTTTCTTACTAGTTTATCTAGACTACGGAAGTGCAGATCCATTAAGGTCAGACTTACTAGACTTAACCTTCACCACATCTTTAATGTTTAATCCTCCTCTTTTAATCCTTTAAGCTTTGTCAAGGACTCATCAGGCAGGTAATCCTCTACAGCATCTCCAAAAGGACCTCTCATCTCCTTCCACAACACTACAGCAACATCAAATCCCAAATCAAATTGCAAAGGATTGACAACAGTATAAAAGGAAGTAGAGTATTTTCTCTGTTTGGTTCTCAGCAGTGAACAGCCCATTTTCCATGAAAGATGCAACAGTTTTATACCCAGAACCAGTTCTTGGCATTCATTGCATGAAGTCCCAGATGAGATTCCTAAAGTATTTTGTAGTGGGTTACATGATGAATTCTCTTCCCCAATCCACTCACCTCCACTGAATCTCTTCCCATACAGGTTCAGAGCCAATTAGTGTCTGAGCTGGCAGAAAACCACAGAAATTCTGTTGTTGTAAAAGAATTGCGGAGCTGAACTACATCCTGATATACAAACTTTCTATTACTACTTGAAGCCAGAAAAATCAGGCTGAAGTATACTTCAAAATAAAACAACTCTTTAACCTCAGCTGCATCACTATCATGAGGGACAAATACTCCAATAATTCAGACTCTAAAAGAAGAAAATAATACCTCTTTTTGGCTCTTCTATTCTGGCCATCTTATTTGGAGTAGAAATAAAGTCTTCTTCCCCGATATAGGCTCCTCTCTTCAGGTTAGAGCTGTCATTGACAGGGCAAGAAGTTAGCAATGCTACAATTACAGGGACTCGCCCCCTCTAAGGGCAAAACTTCAGAATGCTGAAGTAACACAGCTCTTACCTTTCACCCTCCAGTTCTTCTGAAGCAACAGGAAGGACCTTTTAAAACAAAGGGGAGATTTTCTTGACATACACAGAAAAAAACCCACATGCTGAATTAGCTAGCTACTGAGAACCTCACGTGGTACTCAGTCCTCAGAAAACACTGCAAAGCGCTCTGAATGCTACAAACCGAAGCTGCATAAGAACAGACCCATTAGCTGGCGTAACATGGTCTTGTCAGCAATGCTCTCCCCATCCCTCTAAGTGCTCTCTGTTAATAGCAACTTTGCAATAGCTTTGTTTGCGTTAAAGAGTCACTGGCACGAAACAACATTC
>NW_010428775.1:31228-34835 GCF_000710305.1 Buceros rhinoceros silvestris | reverse complement strand
CTGCTGCATCCAGCACAAGCAGAGGTCCACCGCATTAAGGTAAAGATGAGCGAATGCCTGAGCCCATGGCAGGCCCTGCAAGAGGGCTCACCCACCCAACATCAGCACAGGACATAGGGGAAAACAAGGATGCCCAGTGAGGAGCCAGCCACGACTACGTTGCTAGAAGTAAGATGCTTTGGTCCAAGCAAAAAACATTGACCTTCATCTTAATACACAAATAATAATTGCGCTTAGGGTTGTGAAAATTTAATCCAGAACTAGAATTAATTTCCTCTTATTATCTTTCAACCCTGTATCAAGTGACGCTTTGGCTCTGTCTTCCAAAAGCCAGTAAGCATTTTTATCTCTTTTCATAAAGAGAATTAAAGGATCTCAAACGAGAAAGATAGGAACATAGCAGAGCTAACCAGTGTTCTGTCTGGACTGGTGTACAGTCTTCTGACAGAGCCCAGCAACTACAGCCTTCACAGGAAAATGAGGAAAAAAGTCTATCCTGCTAGGAATTTAGGCAACGCTCTTAAAGAGTAAGGTTTAGATTCTGTTAGAGCATGCCAGAACTCCCAGCACAGGAAAGTTCAAGATTTTGAAATTTGGTTGCACTAATTTTTTCCCTTCCAGTTTCCTGTCAGCTGGGACTTTCCAGGAACGCTGAGGCAGGGCTCTCTGGCAGCGGATCACGGAGCTGACACACTTGCCAGTTCCACAGAAAGGCTTTTCACCGTGCAGCAGCAGGCTGGAGGAGCCCAAGGTCTACTGCAGCACGCCAGGAACCCAGCGGATTTTACAAGAGAAAAACCAGCCTACAGTTCGTTCAATGAACTTTTAGCTGGAGACACTTTTGAAACATCATTTCAGGTTCATGGAAATGGGAGTTCACAGGCAAATAATTTATTCATAAAACATCCCCAGTTAACTCCATCCAATGTGAGTAGGAGCAATGCGTCTTGCTCACATGAGACTCTGCTTGTATTTTATAGCATCAGTGCAGTCGTCTCGCATTTCATATGTATATACATACACACAGCATCCTAGGCTTTCTGCAACCACATTCCACAGCCCTCCTCACCCCCACACCCATGAGCTCTGCTTACATGAGCACCACGCTGAAGATTTGCAAAGTGAACGTCAGGAATGAAAAGGACTGGCTGGGTGTCCAGATCCATAAAGGGCTTGAAGATGGTGATGTCTGTACGTTTGTGCGAGGGAAGCATTGGCACTTTGACATCAGAAACTGCAGACAAACCAAAGATTGGAGTAGAGAATAATGAAGATGCTGATGTGGCTTTCCTACACCGTTGAAAAGGCACATATGCTGTTGCACAAGGGTGCTCTGTAGTCAGGGTCAAAGGAAGAAGCCCCTATTATAGAGGAGTTATGAGGTTAGGTTGTCTACTTCTCAGGTGAGCTCCTGGACCCTGAGTAAACAGCTCATTTCACAGAGGAGTAGTAGGAGCTTGCTCAAACAAACTGTTTGACTTTGTTGAATGTTAAAATGGGCTGGAAAATAGTTTGGCCACTCACCCCAGCAGAGGAACACAAGTCTTACACGTATCAAGCAAACCATTCAAAGACAGGGCAAAAAGGGAGCCCAAGTCCCTACTTCTCCCTGTCTATTCCCTCAAAAGGTTCCAGCTGGGATTCTCTCAGAGACAGCACCACAAAAGCACTATCACAGTACAGAGGTGGTGCAAATCCTGTTTCTGGCAAGATGCTATATTTAGAGTCATGTTTTGCCTCCACACTTTCCAAATTTTTAATTTTTGTTCACCTCTGTCACCTCAAGCTGCCAGACCCCAGTTCATCCCCCACAAGGATCAGCACTGTCTCCCACAGCGCTATGGCTCTCATGAGGCACTAGCTGATGTGACACGAGACACCAAGTAGGCAGCCTTCACCCACAAATACCCATTTGGGAGAGAGTGAGGCAGGAGGTGCCTTAAACTGCACTTCAGACATGTTTGTGTCAAACTGATCCCAGCTGAAGACTTCCTCTCATTTTACCACGTGGAAACATTTTGATTCTGTGTCAAACAAACTACAAGTAAAGCATTTCACTTCGTATGTCCCCAGTAGAAAATAAACTATTCCTTGCAAAACTGATTTTTTAAAAGATTGCTCAATGCCTGTAAAAAATAACTTTGTCCAGGAAGTCACAGACTGTTTCTACTGTTGATATGCGCATGGGACTTGTGATCCTGGAGGTGCGTATAACAGTTTATGGTTTAAAGCAGTCAAAAACTCACTCAAGAACTAAACAGCAATGGATTGTACTTTCTAGGAAAATAAAGGTCACATCAGGCTAAGTCCAAGCCTAGGAAATTCACACTGAAAGCAGCTTTTGTGAAACCATACTGGAAATCTGTATTGAAACTGTTATGCGCTTTCTGTATGCACAAAGGGCTGCATGCAGTAATCTTTTGGGAGCCACTGGGACTACTATATTCATGAAGTGCTAACTGTGCTAAACCCACCTTTCACCATGTACTTTGGGGAAAAAAAACACCCAAAACCAAAACACAAAACAAAAGAATCACCTAGGCCTTTCTGCAACTGTCCTTGAGCAAGTGGGTTCCCTCATAGCGTAATCTTCTTCTGAAGCTGCTCCAGCAGACTGTACCTGCTGTGTCAGGAAAATCCTGCCCAGCAAGCTGTGAGGTGCATGCTTGTTGAACCAGTTGGACTGTTAATGACTCTGACAAGCACACTGAGCAGAGGCAGGAAGAGCACGTACCTGCCCCATGCAAAGGCAAAATAGGGAGATACATTTTCCTCTCAGCAGCTCTGTTGGTGAGCAACTAGTCATCCGAACACAGGACCTGTTGCAGTCATCTGCAGCAGTCAAAGGAAAGATGCTCAGCTGGAAGAAGCTCCACAGCCTTTACATACTACAAGTGCTGAGGCCTTCACATCCTTCACAACTTCTATTAAAATGATTTACTAAGGACCACTTTGTCCTAGAAGAGCGAGCTTAAGGCTGGGAAGCTAGAGGCTCAGTCCCAAGGCTGCCACCACCTTGCTGCAGGTTATAAATGCATTTTTAACATAAGCTAAAGCCTAAGTTTAGGATCTGGAGCTGGAAACACTTTGAACAACTCCAGTACTTGCTTCCACACAGAGCTGCAGGCACTCCAGCAGCACCCAAAAAAATCACACACTCATCCTGTTGTTTCAACAGCTAAAGACCATAGCTGACTGAAAACATAGCAGGACCCTGTCTTGGGCAGGAAAAACTAGGTAGAAGTGAAGTCTGAAGTGACTCACTATGTTGTGAAACACTATTAATGGCTCCATAAGCAACTGCTTAAAACAAACACTATTCCATACGGAATAAAAATTGACTTAGGAGAGTTCTACTGTGCAAGTTATTTGTAACCAAAATGAGATCTAATATTTAAAATAACAACAGAATAGCTTATACTTACAGGCATTCAACTGAGAGCTGGGGTCAGAGCACTTGCCTTTTCTTTTGCTTTGCTTTCGCTCTTCATCCCTGATCTTCCTCTCTGCTCCCTGCCAGACAAGAGATTGGGGTGATGAGGAAGGGGGAAGAGAGAGAGGGTCTTGTTAGAGGTGGGTTTTTTGTTTGGGTTTTTTTTTTTTTTTT
>NW_010428775.1:26825-31138 GCF_000710305.1 Buceros rhinoceros silvestris | reverse complement strand
GTTTTTTTTTTTTTTTTTCAGCTGCAGAAGCAGGAACACCGATTCTTCCAGAGCTTTGTTTGTGAAAGTCAGCTCCATGGTACCCCAGCTGCAGGTTTGCCAGAGTGTGTCAACTTTGAGATCTGCCCAATTTTACTTTCAAGTCCTGTCATCTAATGAAATCCAATCATATCTCCATCTGATTTGAAAGAAAAACAACTGTTTGCATCTTGGATATGATGACAAAAGATACCCACAGCTATAAAAACTGTATGAAGTGTGAGATAAAATATACCTGAAGTGTTTAAAACAATTAAAACTTGCAAGTTTCCTCAGTTTAAGAGTTTACTAGACCATCATTAAATGCCAGCCTATAAATAATGAGGCCACACTTGGATCACCAAGTACAAGATACCTTCCTGCATGTTGCATGTGAGCAGGCGGCAGTTTTATTAGCCTTCACTGATCTCAAGCCGAAGACACGCATAACTGTAAAGCAAGCATTACTTCGCTTTTTATTGGAGCCAAGCTATGGGGGAATCCCTGGATACCTAACCTGGTTCTTGCCACAGTTCCTGGCTCCCCAAATCAAGCAGCAGTGGGGAGAGAACTATTTTCTGCAAGGTGCAGGCAGTGCTGATGGAGAGAGAAAAGGAAGGAAGGAAGGAAGAAGGAATCATTCACCGAGAAGTTCATGCCCCCAGCTCTGCCCAGATCTCCCACAACTCTAGGTTAGGGCAGGAATGTCACACTGCCAGCTGAATGAGATGATAAAACCACAGCAGATCCTCAACACTCAATCCTGGTGCTACCACCAGATCACTGACCCAACCGGTACACACAAGTCCTGCCTGTCTCCCAACACCCTCCTACAATGCAAGGTAAAAGGTAACAGTTATCTGACCACCGTAAGCCATTATTTCTCATCTCCACCCCTACAAAGCTGCCAAAACACACCCACATCCTTGCACAGAGCTGGAGGAAGACTAGCTTAGCTATGATGAATGAGATGTCAAAAAAGCATGTGGCAGTGGGGTGGGAAATGGTGCCTAAGGTAACAGCCCTCCTAACCTTCCAGTAAATCCATGACCTATAGGTGACAGGATGCCTATGCCTGCTAGGTAGCAGGGGGTATGTCTGCACTAGCAATAAAAAGGAAAATTAGCCTAGATATTTGATGTGCATTAACGTAGAACATCTTTTCTGCAACCTAACAGCAATGACACAAACAGCTTAAGGCAGCTGCTGTGAAAAAGAGAAAAAAATTACTAATGAAGAGACAGGCATTGCCAGCTTCACTTGGCCCTATAAAGCCAATAGAGCCCACTACAGTGAAGACATCCCACCTAAACCCCAGCACAACTAGACCTGCATCCCTTTGCTACTTCCTTCACCAGAATAGTCACAACATATCAGTCTGACAGCAGAAAGATCAGATTTGGCTCCAGCCCTGTTTTCTACCTTTCATGTGGAAATAAGAGTTCTGCTACTCAAACGTTGTGCTACAAAACAGCACCTGCTTCCTTGTGGAGGAAGTGCTAATCCATCAAGAGTGTACATTTTGAGAAAACCTCTGCCCTCCCATACCTACAGCCAGAGTTCTGCTTGAAAGTCAACTTGTTCCAGGCTACAGGGGCCCAGGTAAGCGCATTTCAAATGCCACATAAAAAAAGAGGAAGTTATGTCTCGATAACAGGCTGTACTGCCCTGCCAGTGGAGCTCAGTGACAGCTGGGATCAGGTACTTTTGAAGATAAGACACTGACAATCCTGTACTTCATGGAATAAATAATCATCTAAGAAAAGAGGTTTTCCCAACTTCATCACCTAGAGAACAGCCTACAGTCTGAAAAGCAAGATTTCACATTCTTGTCTAACCTGTGTTAAAGGCTGCAGTGTTTTTGTTGGATTTTGGGTTTTTTGGGGGGAAGGGAGGTTGTTAGGTTTTTGTGGTTATTTGGTTTTTTGTGTTGTTGTTGTTTCCCTGTAAGTCTCCAGTTGTGTAACAGCCTCTTGTGCTGAGAAAGGAAAACAGCATTCTGAGGAGAGCTGCCACCCCTCCCTCCCACAGAGAAACATGGTGTATTTCATAAGCAACAGAGATACAGGGAGAGGATGCAATATTGAGTCACAGCACACTGGGATCTGGACCCTTCATGACACCATGGGCCACCCTGCCTCCACATATGAGCTGCATCAGTGAGATGTGCTCCTAAGATGCAGGGCTGCTCCCTGGACCCTCTCTGCATGCTCTCTCACACTGAGTGCAGCAATGGCACACAGCCCACAAGCCATTCAAGCTCTTTAACTGCCCTCTGGCCCCAGCAGCTGAGCTGACAGGGGATACTGGTAGACAAAAAAAGTTGGACATGAGCTGACAGTGTGCACTTGCAGCCCAAAAAGCTAGTCGTGTCCTGGGCTACATCAGAAGCAGCATAGCCAGCAGGTCAACGGAGGTGATCCTTCCCCTATACCCTGCTCTCATGAGACCCCACCTGGAGTGCTGTGTCCAGATCTAGGCCACAAAAATGGTCCAAGGGCTGGAACATCTTTCCTGTGAAGAAAGGCAGAGAGAGTCGAGATTGTTCAGCCTGGAGAAGAGAAAGCTCCAGGGAGACATTATTGCAGCCTTTCAGTACATAAAGGGGACATCTGAGAAAAATGGAAAGAGCTTTTTACCAGGACCTGTAGTGACAAGATAAGGAGCAATGATTTTAAACTGAAGAGTAGGTTCAGAATGGTTGTAAGGAAGAAATTTTTTTACTATGAGGATGTGGCACTGGAACAGGTTGCCCAGAGAAGTTGAGGATGCTCCATCGCTGGAAGTGTTCAAGGTCAGGTTGGACAGGGCTTTGAGCAACCTGTTGTTCAGGAGGCTTGGACTAAATGACCTTTAAAGGTCCCTTCCTCCCTAAACCATTCTGTGATCACACAACAGAAGGAAGTGTCTCCATGCTGCTGCCCATCTGCATCAATGCTGCCTCCAGTTGCCTTGCACCATCTCTCTCCTTCCAACAGCACCTCACTCCCCGATTCCTGCCACACCATAAAAACCCTCCCACAGGGCTGCCCATCACTATGAGATTAACTGCAGGTCCCAGAGGACAGCACTAGCTATAGTGTGTGAAATCCTGTATTTAATCTTCCCCATGTGGATGCTTAGCTGAAGCACAATTTACAGCAGAGGTGGTCATCTTCCTCTGGGACAGACCTGTCCCTGCACTGCCCAAATATTGCTGGGCCAAGCCTGAATGAAGCTTGTGCTGTAACACACCAGAGGATGACATCATTACTCCTATACTACTTTACTCAGGTCTTAAAATCACGTAAGATTAGATGAAAACCAAATGTCCTGGGCACCTGTGGACCCCCTTTCCACAGAAAGCAATTGAAAGAGAAGACAGAAACACATGAATAAACTTGATCTTGGAAGCAGCAGCCAAAAGGTACAAACAGGTATCAGCAGATTCCCCTTCCAAGCCCAAGCATGGGAATCCTCTTTCTTCACTCCTTTCCCATGCACAGGCCACCACCACACAACATTAAATAAACAGTTTGACCTTCCATAGGCTATTTATCGATTTGTACACACCAAAAAATAGAGACAGCTGAGGACTGCCATGCCAGTGTCTGGGTTCAAAGTCAGTTGAGGCATGCAATGCAAGCACAGCCTTGCATTGCACAGACAAAGGAATAGAGGGGACCTACATAGGGCTGTACCTGCTCAGTGGCTACAGCATCAAAATTGTGTGTTGTTTACTCCAAGAGACCTTCACAGTATAGACTTGGCCCTCCACAAAGAAAACAGATAACAGCACTGCTTAGGTAAGAGTGGCCACGTAAGAACACACACATTAAGGACTACAATATATGTGGGTACTATAGTAACAACTATAACAACAAGTCCTGTAAATACTCAAGACCAGCTAACTGAGTACCTAAAAGCCAAAGCAGGGTGGAAAATAAGTGCTTTTTCTGAAATGCCAGTGCTTTTACAGGAGCCTGGGGAAGATGGCCAGTGTTGGGATGTCGGTACCTACAGCTGCAAGAACATAGGTCTGCTCACAGGAGCACTCGCCCAGCACTTCGAACAAGCATTTGAGAACAGTTTGATTCAATGCAGTGACAAACAGTATTCAGCTTGACAGCCTCTGTCCCCAGGTCTCAATGCTGCCTGGACCTGAAAGGCAGCAAACTTCAACACCGTTCCTATAAATGCAAATCGCAGAATCATCAGGCATCAACTTCAGACTGCCTACACGTTCACAGAACAAAAAACAGAGTAAATACAGAAAAGTAACCTTCTCTCCTTTCCTTCCTCCTCCCTCCTCCTCC
>NW_010428775.1:24011-26716 GCF_000710305.1 Buceros rhinoceros silvestris | reverse complement strand
CCGCCAACCTCCTCCCCTCCCCCCCCCTCCCCCCTGCTCCTTTTAATTCAGGTCCAATTTGCAAAGTATCCAGAGGACTAAAGCAAGAAAAAAAAGTCAGAACCCCAAATGAAAATAGAAGATAAACTGGCCTTACTGTACTAATATATTTGCTGAAATTTATGGTATGGACTCAAACGGTTTCCTTTAAGCTATGTAATGACTGCAAATCTGCCATTTATTAACCGATTTGTCTTATTAGCAGTGGCACAAACCTGTCAGTAATTTTAGCACTGTGTCAGTAACTGATTGGACGACTTAAGAGTAGAAGATCCTCCCTTTCCCTGCAGCAAGTCTATACTCACTGGTATTGCAGAGAATACAGGTTGATAACACAAAAGACTCCCAGATAATGAATGAGCTTTAGATGACACACTTGCCTCAGTCTCCTTTTTGAGAAGGAAAGAGGTAAAAAAAGAAAAAAGTTTAAAAAAAAAAAAAAGGCTTGAAGAAAGCCCATGAGACCCAAGCCTCTTAGGCTTATTGGCAAGCCTTTAAGATAGCTCTGGAGAGCATTTGTTAACGCCCTGGTAAATTCTTTGCAGAAATCATCATTACAGAGGCCATCTCAGGAGGCACTTGAAGGAAGATGATTAAGTAGTTTTACACCAGCAAGCAGCTACACGCAGCTTCTTCCAACCATGCAGGAAAACAGTGGGGCAGAGGCAAACTGTAAAGGGCTCCATATATTTTGGGAGATAAATGGAGGCAGAGCAATGGCACAGGAGAGTAATCTTTGTGACAGTGTCCTGGTGAATGACAAGGCGAGATCACACAGTATGTAACCTGTGCAAAGCTAGCACAGGACTCAAGAGTGGGGATCATGAACCCATCTCAGACCTGCAGCGGCACAGAGGCATTTGAGTTAGCACCAACTCTCTGTGAGAGATGTGAAGATGGACTCTGGATGCAAGGAATGAGAGGCCCTAATCAAGCAGGATGCCAGCAAAGTAGGAAGTTGGTGTGGTTCACAGCAATCAAAACAACTGAAGCCCAGGCAGCACTTGTCCCGGACTAGAAAGATCTTTGTCACTCTGAACTAGCAACATGGCATATTACTTGCTCTGATCCTTCAAAAGATTGTTCAGACAGGAACAATTTACAAAGATTGGGAAATGTCCTTTCTTTGCAAATTCAGCTAAGCTTTTACAACTGCCTTCCACTCAGCTCCTGCTATGTTGCTTTCACAGCTTCTGATAAACAGTGGCTTTGGAAAAGGTATTAATTTTCTATGTGTTAAATGCATTAGGCAGAGCAGTCAAATTACAGCACTCATACAGCTTGTAAACGGGCTTCGTTATACTGCTGCATCTCACAGCAGTACAATGAAAACAGCAATATTTTCTGTTCACAAGATGTGCAAGTTTTTTGTTCTTTTATTTTTAATAACAAATGCCATAAGAACACATGAAGAAATTTAAAAGGACCAACGCTACATAGCTTGGGCAAAAAGACAAGCCTCCACTTGCTAAAGTCAATTGCAATGATTTCTTCTACTGAAGGACTTTCTGCAGGAAAGTAGGACTTTCCAGTGCCTGGAATATCCACAGTCAGTCTTCTGCCACTGACTGATCTTTCTCCAAAGTCAAGGCTCAGGAACACTTCTCAGTGCTTCAGCATTTTGAGAGCAGCAAATTTATCTGAGATCATCCTAATATCTACGAGCCTGGCAGAAAGGATTGAAATTTTTCCTTGCAAAGGCTGAACGCTTGGCTAAGAGTTTTCAGTGACCCAAAACAGCAAGCAGCAGAATTAGGATTTAAAAAACCCCACCCAAACAAAAACCTGCTAAGCTGTAGAGCAGCCTTTCCCAAAGGGTCACTGTCACATTGACCCAAGCTTACCTTGTCACAGAAGACTTTAATCTGGCAGTAGGCTCTGTGGACAGGTTTGTTACTCCTATTATTGTAGCTGTAAGTGTCAATCTGAAGATTCAGGGGCAGGCCTTTAACTCCCTTCTGAGAGGAGAAATCCGTGCTGAGGCAGTTCACAGAAATGAAAACCTGCAGAAGAGGAAAGCACCCATCAGTCACAAGACACAGACAGCTGGCTGGTTGCTGAGCAAGGGACTGCTCAGTGAATGCTGGTGTTTGCCACTACAGACAGAACTGACTTTCTTCCAAGCAATCAGATAAAATCCCCAAGAAGCAGCACAACATTCTTAATTCTTTATGTAAGTACAGGGGACAAAATAATTTTGTCCAGAATAAATTTCAACAAACTCTCCAAACTTTATGAAGACTCCACCCACCTTTCCCATATATTTCTGCCCAAGAGATCCGAAATGTTGTCATCAAACTTTGAGCAACAGGAATCCTCCTGCACCTAATCCTTACTGCCCAGTGTTTTACCATCTTGGGAAGAAGACAACCATGCTTCAAAAAATTAATGTTACTTTGGAGAAGTTAAGACAAAGTTTTCTATGGGTTTTACGTAAGCTGCTGTGAGCACAACTTATGCGTGAAACTACTTCATTTTGTAGTTATTGAGGTTTTTTGCGAATTATATTAAAAGCTTTTAAAAAAAAGTATAAGACAACATGTTATCTTTAACCATAGGAATAATGTCATTACTTCAGTGAAACAGTTTCTGGGCTTTACACTTGAAGGTGAACACTTTTTAATATTTCCAGTAAGACCTACATTACCTTGTTAATGTTCAGATCA
>NW_010428775.1:20179-23882 GCF_000710305.1 Buceros rhinoceros silvestris | reverse complement strand
AGTAGTATTTTCATTATTCTAATAAAAGCTGAATTATGGGGGAAAAGGAATTAAGAGTGATTTTGATCATATCTAATTTCATTTTCATAACTTCCTAAACCACCCCCAAACCCCCCAATCAGAGAACAAGTCCAAGAGTGCTTAAAAGAAGGAATAAATATCCTTGTGTGAATACGAACAGATAGACCAGAGCATGCTGCATCCAGAACATGGGCTTCCGGCATGCCAGGCTTTTCTCCAGACACAATCTGCATTATTGGCATGTCTCAGAAGAAGCTGCAATGATTAATTACCAGGAGTTCACAAGCTACCAAGATCCATAATGGATCCTCTCCTCTCTGCCTCAAAAATAAAGGATGAGAATCCACTGCTTAAAAAAAAAAAAGCTAATCAAAGCCTTGGGAGCCAGAAAAACCTTGCCAGACATTTTGCAGTACTATCCCACTCCCTGATCATTGTGCTACTACCACAAAGCACCGGTTAGACAGTCTGCAGTGATTTAGTGCCACCTCCCGGAGCCACTCCGGCATTGCAAAGTCTCAAAATAGGTTTTGAAAAGCTTATAGGTTTGGGTTGGATTTGCGGTTTCGCAAAATGCTTATCATGGGCCTCTTCACAAAGGTTCTGCAACATCCTTCATGAGTTTTAACATGAAATTGGAAATGAAAATGTACCAACTATCACGAGATTAGGAATAAAAGATTTTTTTTTTTTTTACATATATAACACAGTGGAATAAAAAGCTGGGCAGCAGGGAAAGGTGCAGAATAGCAGAGGTAAGTGTCTTCTCTCATAATAACTTCTCTGAATGTTCAAGATTCACATGCAACTTTCTAGCAGCCCCTGTGAGCACCAGCCGCACCAAAGAGGGAGGCAGCTCCTGGCACACCAGCTCAGCTAACAGCCCCCAATCCCTCCCTTGTGCATACGGACAGCCTCTCAGAGCCAGCCATGCTCCTGCTGAGTCCTGCTTGTGCAGAGGGACACTGAAACGTGTAAAAACACCTAACTCATCAGTGTGGCATGCCAGCAGAGCCCCACCTCCAGCCACCTAACCCATGCTGCTTGTCCTGCGGTGGCCCAAGCCAGGAGGACGTGCAGGGACAGCAGCACCAAAGGTGAGACAGCGTTCAGTGCCCACTCACCTTCCAGCCTGTGTCTCAAACCTGTGTTGCTCCAGGACAGTGTTTTTGAAAAGCATTAAGTATGTCCCAAATGGTAGCCAAGAAAATTATTTTAAAGTAGTCTCCTCTGAATCTTCCCCAGAATAACCCAAATGATGGCATAGCCAGCTTTTACCCACTCCCCCTTCCCTTTATGCTACCTTCAACTTTACAAGGGCATTTTGCTTGCAGCACTGGCACACCCCACGGAAAGCTTCAAGGAATCTGAAGAGCTGCTTTCGCCCACTTTGGAGGTAGGTAATCAGATGTACGCGCAGCCTGAATAATAGTGTTCCCTGAGCAGGGGTTTTGTTTTTTAAAAAGAGCATCAGCTCTGGTGTTTGCATATTTTTACATTTAAAATTTAAATTTTAAATGTATTTACCCATACTGAATATTCACAGGCAACTCATGTCTGTATGAAGAAACGACTGTGTCCTTCAAGAAAACATGCCCAAGCAGCCATGCCAGCAGGTCCACCACAGCCTCAAAATTTCTGTGAAACCCTCTGAGTTTCACACCACTGGACACCAGCGGACTTGATGCTTAGCATCAGCCACCAGTTCCCTAGCAAGCAGCGTCTCTTCTGTACTGGATAATTCAGGTCTATGTCTTCTGTTTTCACAGCTTACCAGCCACGCAAAGCCCATGCAGCACACGGGGCAGAAGGGCTGGTCTCAGCACAACAGACACATGCTACAGCAGCAGTGCTGCACAACCATCCCATGGGAATTTGGGATTGCCTGTCAGATGACAAAGATTATCCTCCCGCTTTAGATTCTCCTCATTTGACTAGTTTGGCTTCAAGCTGCTGAATTCATTTTCATGCCATTTAAGTCTTCGGGTCTCTGGGCAGCAGATGACAACTAAAACCTAGTCATTTCAGTTGAAAAGGATCATTTGCTTTTCCCTACCCATTCTGCAACTCCTATTTTTGAGCAACTTCGCATTGCCTCAAGCTTCACAAAAATGGAGTATTAGCAAACAGCTTTGCCAGTTTGAGCTAAAACGGTTTCACACCAGGTGCTTTTTGTTCAGGAAGATTTGACTTGTGTTCAAAAAGAAACGTAAGGCCAACTGCACCAGCTACATCCCCACCCCAACATTGCCAGAAGAAAGAAAAACGTAACCGCAGAAGTTGCTCTGCATCTTCATCCTGCTGAGCAAGATTCCTTTTCATGTGTCCAACCTATTTTTCTAAGGGCAGTTCCGCATTCTCAGCTATATTAAGATTTGTTGTTACTTTTAAAAAAAACATTTTCATCTCACCTCCCAAGATTCAACAGAAAGACAGCATTTAAAAATAGAGTACTGTCAAGCCCAAGCACTTACAAATATGAGTCAAGCCCTCAAAAGCCATGCAGATTTTCTTTAAAACTGAGATTTCTAGAAGGATTAAAACCTGTTCTCAAATTATTTTACTTGCTTGGCAGTTAAGCTTTTAGTCTGTATTTGAATAATATTTCCAGGCTTTTCTCTCCAACCAAAGACAGGCTTTATTGTCCTTTTTTGTTGTTGTTGATTTTTTTCACGCTTTTAAAATTATTAATGAAAGTCGAGATTCTTATAGAGACAAATGGCTCCACAACAGCGAGTTTAAAGACAAGACACAGAACAGCATGAAACCTGCGCATTGGAACAAGCTGTTAACCCCACAGATATCTGGTGACCTACACCCCAACACGCTACAAACCCTCCTCTATGCTACACCAGGTTGGTTTTCCAGCAGTCTTTGTGGCAGACCAGCCTCAGCCCAGCTGCACACAATGAAAGACTGAAGGCAGAAAGATTAAAGCACCTCCTCCAGGATCATGCTGGAAGTCAGTGTGGGAAAAAGCCAGACCTCATGACTTCCCAGACTGCTTTAACCACCCGACCACTCACACCCCTCCTTGCCTAACTTGGGTGAAACACATGTGCCTACATTCAAATCTACGAGAAACAATCTTCCATCTTAATAATGCAGAACAAAAAAAATTAATCCGTCAGCTCTGCTGTGTGCCCTCAAGGAAGGGCAGCAGAGACAGCCAAGTTCTTTCCACACAGCACCTTTTTCTAACAAGATCTGCCTTTCAAACAAACCAGGAAAAACAAGGCGTAATTAAAGGGCAATCAAAGCACTGCAGGAACCTCGCTGTCAGCCAGATGAAAGATGCCTTTTTTTAAACGAAAGCTTGCATACTCAGATCTCTTCTCTTTGGTTTATCTTGGACACCATGCTCTTCTGACACACAGAAAGTACCAGCAATTCCAATTTGTCCAGAGGCTACATATGCAGCAGCTTTAGTGAAATGTCGCCTCTTCTGACTCACTGCAGAGCAAAGTTGAAAAGGAACAGTATGTAGGTACACATCAACAACATCTGGGGTTTCCATAGTTAATGGCAAGAAACTCAGGTGGGTATCAGCACACTGTAAGCTCTGGCCAGTTCCCAGCAAACACAGACATGGGTAAGACTGTAAAGGTCACGTAACATCGCCCCATCATGCCAAGTCCTGTATGTCCTTCCAGATAAGGAAGTCCTGTATGTCCTTCCCTAC
>NW_010428775.1:19162-20099 GCF_000710305.1 Buceros rhinoceros silvestris | reverse complement strand
CCCTACACAGATAGACTTAGACCTATTCCAGTCTGATCACCTTTTTTTTATTTCAATAGAACCCGGGTAAATTGAATTCACCTCCTTTATTTATGCTCCATTATATTTTGTCCCCAGAAGATGAAGATCGCACCCAATAATCCAACTGGGTATTCTTTTCTCTATTGAGAATTCAGGTAAAAATTTAGCCTTTTTCTAGCACTAGTAGGCAAAAGATTCTCATTTTAATGTTATAGTCAACTTGAAATTGTCAGGATGCTTTTCATTTTATATTACTGTGTTTGTACACAATACAGACTTTGAAGCCTACGACACAACCACCAGGGATAGGTTAAACTGCAATGAGCTTCGTTCCAGGATATTAAGCTGTATACTGTTTTTCTTGACCTGGGCTAAATAATTTCAATATTCTGCCCAAGATACAGTAGGCAAAGAAATTCCCAATGAGCCCTCAGACCATTTTCCCAACACAAAGAGAGTGTCTTGCCCACGGATCGATCACTACTCATCTTACTCGCAGACCAGCCTGAGGCCACACACAGCCCTTGTACAACAGGACCCACGAGACCTGCGTTGCATCTTACTTTGCTTTCTTTTGAAGCAGCAAGGCCATTCCTGTGGTCTCTGGCCAGGGAAGGCAGCAGTCACTTCACAGCTGACTCGATCTGAGTTATTTTCACTTTTTGCAGGACAAAGGGCCATAGAAACCCTCAACCAAACTGACCTTAACAGGAGTCTTTGAGGCTACTGTAGCAGATTAAAAACCAGAGGGACAAACAAGGTAAAGGATTCATCGGTCCTAAATCAAAGGTCTTGGATATGGACCAGAGTACTCAAACCAACCTCCTTCTCCTTCGCCTGCAAAGACTTCCTTGGAGGAACAAGAGATACACCATCCATCACTAGGGAGCTGGAAGCTACACTGCCAGTACCAGGA
>NW_010428775.1:18100-19051 GCF_000710305.1 Buceros rhinoceros silvestris | reverse complement strand
CAGGAATTCTGGGAACGTCAATGCAAAGCCCAGAGCCACCAGGTTATTTGGTCGCCTGCAGATGCATGCGCAATTCAGGGGTATGCAGCCATGTGGTCACAGCACTCCTTGCTGAAGGAGCAGCCCTAGGCCCAAATTCCACAAACAACTCATTTATCAGCCCTCTACTAAAGAAAAATTACACGGAAGCTCAAAGGTTGTTTTTTAAGTGCTGATGGCTGAACACGTGGTTTCTCTAAAGGCTTGGGCAAATATAAACATAAAAGCCAAAAATAAAGGGTCTTTTCAAAAGATTTGTCCATATGGATGTGGACAAGATAACATGCTTCATCTGTGCTGTGAGCTGGCTGGATGCAAATCACCTCTAGACCAAAAGCCTTATAAATTACACTAAAGCAGCTCCAAGCCCTTCCATGAGGCAGAGCTCTCAGTATGGGCACCATGCTGTGCTAACATAGCTACATGGCTTCCAGGATTGGTGCTGCGCCACAGCCAGGCAGCTTGGAGCACAGGCAGGGCAAGCACAGGTCTGCCTGCACACATCCACGAAGGCAAGTCCTAAGAAAGCAGCGTGGGGAAGGCTGTTCCATCTTTAAAAGAAGTAATAAAAAAAAAAACCCAAAAAACAACTTGGTTCAGATCACCTGAGAGTGGGTAATCTTACTGCTCTCACATTTGTTTCTTCACCTCCCACATGCACCGCAAGTTTTGCATCAGCAGGAGGCAAGCCAGGAAAGAGAGATAAAAAAATTGGGCAATTCATGCACCTGTGGGCTCCTCAGCCACCTCCCGCCTTTGGGATCGGACACTCCAAATAAGGCCTGTCTGGCAGATGCATGATAGGGCCACATCCGTTCCAGCTCCCCTCAGCCAGACCCAGCACCGTCCTGCTTGCAGCCTGGGGAAGTTAGTTTGCATTCAAACCTACCAAACCCAACTCAGGTGACTGAC
>NW_010428775.1:11960-17903 GCF_000710305.1 Buceros rhinoceros silvestris | reverse complement strand
GTGGGAAACATGACCCAGCCCCAGACAAGAGAACATCCTCCTAGCAAGTTCACTCCATCAACAAAACAAAAATGAATGGTAATGAAAGGAAAATACATATTCCTGCTCAAAGAGCAATGCTGATTGTTATTCCAGCCTGTTCTGAGGCAAGGAAATACAGGAACATCTCTGCTCACAACACGTGGGAAACCTGGGGATAGAGGTTCCCAGTCCTACTGATGCTTCCTTCCACCCCACACTCTGATAAGATAAAGGCGTGGAGCCAGGTGTCAGCTTTTGTTGGGTTGGTTGGAAAGAAAGTAAAAGCAGCAGTTTGGCAAAAAAATTAGCAACATGTAAAAAAAACCCAACCCCCCCCAAAAACCCCAAACAAACAAAACAATCCAACCCATCCACCAAATAACCTCAACAAAAACCACAAAAAACAAACAAGAGAAGAAAAAAAAACAACATAAAACTGAAAGAATTACGTCTACAAAAATGGCTGAAAAGGAAGTTTTGCTATCAGGTATGAAAGCAATGGAGAAAAAGTCACCTCCCAGTTTTCTCTTTAGAAGAGCTAACTTCAGGAAGATTTTTCTTCCAGCTTTAGGGAACACATTGTGAGCTCCATAGTTGTTTGGAAGACCAGACAGATGGTGGAGATTGAGAGACAAAGTTGAAGAAAAATTGTGAGTTGAAAATTTGCTTCTAGCCTGCAGCACTTAAAATTAAGGGCAATACACGCTTGTTTTTAAGAAAACCCAGGACAGAGTAGGGAGAGGTCTGCATTAAGAGGCAGGTAAGCAATACTTCCTATGACTTCCCTATGTCACTGCTCCAAAGCCTGTGTGTATCTGTGCCTCAAAGTACTTGTGGTCTGCAGCTTTGGCTTCAAACCAATCTCTTTCCTTTAAATATATTTGACTCATCACATTTCATAGTTTCATTTCCAACTAGCCAAACCTGTACCTCCTCAATGCTGCTGAAGGTGGCAACACCTTCTTTAATGAGGCATATGACTGGTGTTTCATTACAATGGTATCCATATAAATGCATGCAATACTCATCAATCAAAAAAACTGAAGTTCTTTCTACAGTGAGCACCAAGAGAGGATTATGCTAGAGTAAACTCTTCAAATAAATCAGTGGTGTACACCCCAGCCTGACTTCACGATGTAGCAAATGATCCACCCTCTCCAGAAACTGAGCTCATCTGAACAAAATATCCTGCTCAAGAACTGCAGTCACATACGAGGATATGCCAGAAGACCACACTCGTTGCCCAATCTGCCATTTCAAAAGGTCAGCACAGATTAGTCTCAAATCACTTTAATACAGGACTACTCCACTTTTCTTGGGCAAAACCCCCCAAAATCCACAAACAAAAAACACAACCAGAAAAACCCTCAGAAACACAGCCCCTCCCAACCCCCACCCCAAACGGTTAATTGCTCTGTCATTGAGAGTCACTTAAGAGACACCACAATGCTTTCCCTTTGGTGGAAAGACGGCAAAACCACAAATTTCTCCAGCTCTAAAGGCCCCTTTTACACCCTCATCATGTATCCCTTTTTAGCAAAAAGGGTATTTTCACACAAAGCATCTGGCTTACAATGCCTTTTTTTTTGGAGGGAAGGAGTGGGAGGACAATAGAGCCCTTAATGTGCAGTGACATCATTTCTGGCTCCAGTCCCACCACCAGCCTAAAACAAGCCAGACAGACCTCCACAGGGGCCCTTCTCTGGAAGCTGCAGGAAGCAACGCTACATTTCAGAAGTGACCTGTTGGAACACACAGAAGGGCTGTCCCAGCACAACCGCAAGGTCCTTCCACTGTCAGGACTACAAAAATGGGGCAAAGAGGCTCTTGCCATCCCCATGCAGAAAACAACTCACTCTGCTCAGACATGAGGCCCCAGCCCTCCTGCTGCACCAGGCAGGAGCTCAGACAGGATTTGAGCAAAGCGGGATCCAGCAAAGCCAGTTAACTCTGGGGAAACCAACCTGTCCAGATTGTTCAACTGACACCAACCTGAAAGCAAGCCACGTCCCCAGGCCAAAGTTTAAGGGATAAAGTATTTGCTTCACGGCCTAATGGGTAACACAGAGGTAACGGGACAATGGCCAGCATTATGAAGAGTAGCAGGAAAACACTCAAAAGCAATGCACATTTAACCATGCATGTAGTGATGATTTTCATTAAAAGACCTCTATTGGGTACCAACCAAGAAAAGAAGAACAGGGCATCCTATACAGACCTGAGAAGAGATAGTTCCTGGCCTCAGAAACTCATGACCTGCACCTAACAAATGTTTCTCCTGATTGACATATGGAGGTAAAAAAGAGCCGATTTTAAAAATGGTTAAGCCTGCTCAGTCACAAGAAGGGGCAGGAGCCTCCAGAGAAAGCTCCATCCAAGCAATAGACACCCCATCCCTAATGAAGTCATAGAAGCAAAGGATGACGAGCTTGTATTCAGACATCTAAAAGCTGTTCACAGGAGAACCCCACCTTGACTGTCTGCCCAACACAGCAGACATCCAGGTCAGGGTGGGAAACTGTTTGAAGTCTTCACAAGCCTCAGGGTAACTCCAGCATTACTTGTTGAGTGCAAGTGAGTGTATCAGCTACACATCTTTGTCAGACTCATCAGACTATGCTTCCACCTCACCAAGATGGTTCCCGTTGGCTTTCTTAAATATCCAATCAACAACCTGCCAGTTAATCAACAGTTTCCCGGTTGACACTTTTTCCTCACAAAGCATGATTGCCTCCTCATCTAATACTTCCCCTCACTTGATCCATTAGGTGGTGGGGTCAGACCTTGCCTCTAACATGGACATACCTGGAAGCCCACCAGAATCACTACTTCACCACTCCACAGCGACTCCTGTCAATCTTTCTACTCTGTCCTTGCTCTCCTTCCAGTCTCAGAAGCACTACTTCGGGGCAGTCTGCTTTTTACTCCCCACCCTTGACTCCCTTCACTACCTCAGAGCAAGAAGGCTTTGGATCCTGGGTCCTTTTCCAGCTTCACCACACTCAGAAAATACTTAACACACCACTATTCCATAAAGTGGCCACTTCTAGCAGCATCTGTGATGTCCCAGAGCAACAGAAGAGGGCAGAGAGGAGCTGCCAAAAAGAAGCATTTGCTCCGAAACCCACGGACAGGGCACTGACTTGTCTCAGAGTGGGAAGTGTTTGTCATGCATGAAATAGTACTGGTTTGTACACACATGGGCTCACAAACAGCACATCAATGCAGCCAGCGACAACTCCAATGTGACAACCCCACCTGTGCAGAGCCAGACCTGCCTGCTGTGTCTGGCATCGGCCTCAGCTCTCCCAGGACAATACAACTGGGAAATACAGGTTTTGCTGAGGGCATCTTAAAGATTCTTTCCATCCCCCAACTTCACAGCTGCAAAACCCACACATTTTCCTTGCTACAGAGTGAGCACATAACTTGTGTCACCTGAAAACAGTGTTTCTTCACCAGAACACTGTGTTTTCTAAAATCTCTGAAGTGCCCCAAGGGGACTGGCAAGCCACTCTTTCAAAGCAGATGACACACTCCTGCATGGACAAAGCAGCAGAGGTCCAATATTCCTGTACATCCCCACAATGAAAGCTAGCACAGGAAGGGCACATACCTGATCCCAGAGCTTCTAGGAGCAACTTGTGATAATATGCTATTTTCCCCTTAAATCCAACACACACTCATAGCCCTGGGTGCCTAAATGAGTAATTCCATCAGAAATCCCAGACATGGAGCCTCATCACATCCCATTTGACTCTGCTGCACAGAATCAAATCATTCCCACAGCAAACTGAGAGCAAGAGTTGAAACAGGAGAAGCAGCAACCCCAGAAGAATCATCTGGCTCTGGTCCAGGTAACTCCAAGGCTCAGAAAGTAACGTTCTAAAAATCAAGGCTTGATGGTTGGCTAAACATACGATACATGCAGCACTGCTGCTATTGTTAAATGTAAGACTTTATTTCTATGGAGGACTTTCTGCAGCATAAGAAACTCAGCTCTCCTTATTCCCTGCTCTCTTCTCTTCATATACTTCAAGACTATTGTTTAAGGGGGAGGTGAAGAAAAAAGGGGGGTGGGGGGGAAATAAAAGAGAAGGGTAAACGAACCATTCAGTAAAAACTGTTGAAATTGGCTCAGGCATCTCCTGATAAGATCTTGGGAGTTGAGAAAGAACTGCAGCTCTGTTGGCAAGAAATCCAACCATTGACAAAACACATCCACTCAAGGAAAAAAAACTTAAACAGATGCTTAAACTCACAGAGCACTTGCTAAAAATGCAAATTCTTTGAACATTGAAGTCCAGAGTATTTTTGTCTTAATATGCTTCTGATCCTAGCAACCAAGGCTTGCACTCTCGATATCGACAGTCCTCTCTGCAGCTTCATACAATTCAATACTCAAAGTACATGAATCTCACACACTAAGACTGTGAATCTGGAAGCAAATTTGCCTGTGTAGCTACAAAATCAGTTTGGCTCACACCTCCCCACACCACCTTATTCAATGAAGTTGAGCCCCGAGCTGAAATATCACCATGAGGGTCCTTAGGCCTTTTCAAGCTGCAGTTTCACTACAGGCTGAAACTACTCATTCAGGGGTCTGTAGAGTACCTGGGAAATAACCACCTGCCTCACAGGGCTGGGCTCTGTCACCTGGTGGAATGGGATGGCTTTCCTTGGGGCAGCCACAGGGTTCCTGCCACCAGCTCCAAGCCCTGCTCCTGTGTTGGCGGAGCATTTCTACTGCTGTAGTATGGGTTAGCCAGCAGAGAGGCAGTTGCAGAGCTGCAAAGTCCTTCCAGCTCCTTGGGGACCTGAAATAATCACTCTGTCTGCATGATCCATATCTGCATGCAACTCCTAAGCTCACAGTACTTTGACATAGATTGCCCATATTCCTTGAATGTCAGACTGGCTATGGCAGCAGGATAACTTTTAAGGAATATTTACTGTCTCCTTTTGACAGCCCTTCTGAAGCTTCATCTATTTGTTCACATCACAAAGTACTTTTGTTTCAAAAATTACATCTGCTTTCAGCATCCTCCAGCAGGTAAAGCCCTCCCTGCCATCCCTCTCAACCCCTCTGAAGCCAAATCTGGTGAACAGAGAATCCTGGCATCCAACACCAGTCTCATAAGTAATGTCGCATATGCTGCTTCCAACAGCAGCACACAAAGCTCCGTGCTGCTGCCTGCCAAACATCCCAAACTTCTTACACAGAGCACACAAACCCAAAAGCAGCTCCCAGACAACTTTTCCCTGTCTCTTTTCTCCACAGCCCTTGTGCAGCACAGAGCAAAGCTCAAGGTGACAGTGAGCTTTGTGAGTGACACCACCCCTTGTGCCTCCTGTAGAGCACAGTGACACACAGAGCTCCAGAGAAAGATCTTCACGCACTCTGCCGAAAGATCCTATGTCCCCTGAGCTAGGCTCTCTCTAGATGTGGCACATACCACAAGCCATCGGTAGCTTCCCCTGTGATGCTGACAACTCCACATGACGTACTAGCAAGACTCCAAAAACTGAAGGAAAATGTTCCCAGTTTTTAATGAAAACCTGGTCAGTAGCGAAACTCTCCAAAGAAAGCTCCTAGACTTTGACTCCAGCAACAAACTCATGGGAAATGCCTTTGGAACAGAGGTGACTCCACTCTCTGACCTCATGTCCTTGCACCCAGAAGATGTACAGGCCTTTTTCAAAAGCTGGAGTGGCTGCAAACAGCTGCAATTAGCTACCAGCTAGGGAAGCTGCCCATACTTACACACCTACTGTACAGTTCTGAAAAAATATCAAACCAAAAGTCACCAGGAGGCTGCTCTAACTTGAAATAGGTCACTAGGTGTTGGGATCTGCAGTTTCAGCACTACATGCTTCGGGAGACCAGTGGCAGCAGCTATTCCCTTTTCTGCTTAAGGCCCC
>NW_010428775.1:0-11892 GCF_000710305.1 Buceros rhinoceros silvestris | reverse complement strand
TTTCCGGCTGAAGGCCCTCTTCTGCCACAGACTTAAATTCCTCAGAGCTGCTCCCACCTCCTGCTGGGATCCTCTAGGAGACTGCGTTCACTGTCAAGCCCACTATGCTCCATCACACCTCCCACACCACTTCACTGCTCTGGAAACACTTGGCACTTCCTTTTGTCAGTTCTTGTCTGTCAAGTAGGCAGTTCTGCCAAGAACCTTAAAGCTGTTGCAAAGCTCTCCACAGTTGCGCATGTAAACCCTCTTAAGAAATAGCCAGAAGGTTTTGCCTAATGTAAGAGCGTAAACAAACTTGTTACACACTAATCACCAGGTAGGCCACACACCCTTCCCCTCCCCCAACCCCCAAATCTGCTAAAAAGACAGGAAATATGATCACAGTCACGTACCTTTGCTTCCTCGTTGATGTCCCAAGTGAAGGATATAGCGTTGTATGCTATTTCCTCAATGTTACTGATGGTGTTGAAGCTCTCCTTGTAGTCAGCTGTTAGAAAGAAGGATGTGTGAGGGAGAGGAAGAGGTGATACCATCTGGAGTCCTTACTCATACAAAGCAGCCAGAAACTGCAACTCCCTAGCAACTCCTTGGGGGCAAAGAAAGCTGAACTTCACTTAAGAATGGATCCACGAGGAAGGAGCAAAACAGGACTCAGCAGAAATTCCAAATTAGAAACTCCAGTGAGAAAGGCAGACATCCCAAAAATCACACATCCTGTGCCATAGCCTGCTATGTGCAGGAAACTCTACCCTGAATGGCAAGGGCATAAGCTCTCAAAAAACCTCCTTCAATAACAAACAACAATTTGCATGCGCGTCTGCTTTGAGTGCCAAGTGATTAATCCCTGCTTTTATTCACAGAAGGAAGTGATGAGGAGTACAACCCAGCCTTCAGCCAGAGAAGGCTGGAAGCCAGCCAGCCCCAGTCTTGTCTGGAGGCAAGTGGAAATTTGCAGTGTTCTCTTTTTTCACATGTACCAAAGACCAGTTCTGAGTGAGGCTGTGGGAAGGAGGATCATTAGCATCAAGGTATTTCTACAAGGATCTCGTCCTTTGAAGAAACACGATATTTAGGGCAGCCACAGAGTCTATAAGCTGCAATTTAGCTACAAGCACCAGGCTATGCCAAAGCAACTATAGTTTGGAGGGAGATGTTAGACATCCCAATGCAAAATCCTAAACATAAGTCTGCTCACAACCAAAATCCTCCAAAAATCAGCCTCTTTAAGGAGTGCTAAAAACTACAGCATTTGCTCTATGCAATCAAAAGTTCTCTCTGGGTTTTCAGCAAAGTTATGGATAGCAGAAACATTGACCCAAAGGTTCCTTAAAATAACAAAGTGTTAGCAGAGAACTACCTTGCCTAGGAATTAGGTTTGGCATTTGATATCAGCAATGAGAGCATTTCTTACCTATATCAATGCATCTTTGTTTGGCCGTGTGCTGTCTTGAGTGCCAGTATTTCCAGTGCCTGAGCTGATCTTCCCTTGTTTTGTCTTCAGCAAACACAACCATGATGACACTCTGAAAGGAGAGGAGGGGGTAAGATTAGAAAAAAACAACAAAACAAACACATGAAAGAGAAAAGGCCAGAGAGTACTTTAAGCTCTCATTGGTATCAGGTTTTCTGTTTTAGGTTTTCCAACTCGATGCACTGCAGCACACCTGGCACAGCACTGCCAAACAGGAAGGCAGACAGCAGTGCTTTCTCGGTCATCAAAAGAGATGAGCAGAACTGTTTTCCTAACTGGAGTTCAAGGACCTTATTTCAGGTGTTGCATCACGTTTACACAAGTGCTGACACCACTTCTTAACAGACTGAGCCAGGATGGGTTGGTCTGGAAGTAGGTGGTCAGCAAAGGAACAAACACTGACGTAAGAAAGCTGGAAAGCTAGCCTTAGTGCTGATACTCTGGTTGAGATTACTGCACTTTGGGAGAGTTTAAGGCTACCATTGCACACACCCTCTTTCCCAAGAAACCACAAGAGCTGTCACTCACTCGGACTTTACTGATGGGATGATGGATTCCTTCACTGCTGCTGACTTCTTTCAGCGTGATTGGGTAAAATTGACCTTTATTCAGGTAAGTCATCGTGCTGTCCCCAGGCTTCTGTCGGAGGGACTTGGAGGCTTCCAGTGTGTATTCAAAGTTATTCCTACAGAGTGAAGAGGGCAGTGATTGCTAAGGCATTTTCCTGGAAAGCTGATTAAACGTCACACATTTAATTTGGAGAAATTCCAAAGTTGTTAGCTGACTCACTAAGCCATCAACAGGCCAAGAAGTTGGAAAACAAGATGAGCCCCTTTTTCAATAATTTCTGTCATAAACAAACATTTAAGAAAAGTTCTTGGCAAGCTAAATCTGAAGACATGTCAGCAGGCAAGACTGGCAGCTCCCTATTCAGACCAAGAGCAGCAGGCTTCCCATGAACAGAAAAATTATCTATTGGCAATTAAGTTAAATTCAAAAGCTAGTAAGCCATTTAGCGGCCACAATCTTCTCCTCTTCCCTCTTGGTCAACTGCAACTAACCAAATGATTAGTTTATTTCTCTCCCTTAGAGTTCAGATGAGTGTCATGCTTCCTATTTTTGCTGCAGACTTCCAGCAGGAAGACAGGAAGGTAAGCAGGACAGGAGAGAGACACAGCTGGAAGTTAACTCCAACACCACTGCGGAGCTGACAAGACAGTACTGCATCTTCCCATGGGACAGGGAGTTGGTACAAGGACACCAACTGAAACTGGTGGTATTTCTGACCCTGAAGGTAGTTTTCCTTTAAGAATTTTTCCTTAAAGGTACAGGTACAATTTTTAACTGTGAAATTCAAATGAGCAGACACTTGCGGTTTTGACCCTGCCAGTGCCTGCCAGACTCAGCACAGAAGGGCATTAGCTGTACTGCTTGCTCGTGGACAACTGTAAGATAATATGAGGATACAGGCAAACAGGGGCCTTAAAGCATTACCCAGAAATGCTGTCAAAAACATAATCTTCTGAATTCATGTTGGCCATCCGGAGATTCAGTTCAGTAGGAAAGAAAACCTACGGCAGACACAAAACAATGCAACAATTAACATAGCAGCAACAAGAAAGGTCAAGATTAAGCAGAGACCCCTTACCACAGAACTTCTGGCAGGCAAACTCATCATCAGATAACAACTGATTTTTGGTCTGTACAACAGGACACCTGAGCAAAGTTTTAATCCAAAATTTTTGGGTGTCAACTAAATACAACACCTTACAAGCCTTCCAAGTCAGCTTAGGGCAACATTTTAAAGCTTTCCCAAATCTCAAAGAAACAGCACAGCTACACAGTTCCTTGAGGTCTGGCTTAAAAATCAAAACAGATACACTGTTGTTTTCAGCTGGTACCGTAAAACCAAAACCAGATTTTCATCCAGGTTTAACTCTCACTCAAGGCCCCTAAATAAACCAACTGTTTTCAACTGACACACACCACACCTAGAAACTGGCAGTAAGGAAGCTTACAGACATAGTCGCTTTGCTTCGGTACTTGCAAATGCACCATGGAGTGCTGAACTCTTGCAAAACCTGGCCCAGCGCTGTGGATCGAGATAACTCTTTCCACACTCTGCAAGCCAAAGGCTCTGTCACTGGTAAGATTAGCCATTTGCTTTTGATAATGATTTTATATTGTGAAGGTTTTCTTTACCAAGTTATACTTATGCACCTTCCTGAGAAAGTCTTCTGTTCCTAAATCACTGGATTTCTGGCTCACATAACAAGCCATATTTCTGACTCACACAACAATTAAAGCTGGAACTGGTTGTCTCCATCCAGATCAAGACACACACACATGCACACAGCAACTGCCTCTCCTGGTACCTCTTGCACGCCCTCCTTGAAAGTCTCTGAGAAGGTGGAGTCTGGTGTTCGCCTCTGGGAGTTCTGAGGCTGGGTGTTGGAACTGAACTGGTCAGGATTGAGGTTTCTGTCGAAGACCACCACCCGGTCAGGGGGCTCAGGGTGGTAGACACTTGGTGGGATGCCCACTGCAAAGCCATGGGGCTGTGTCTCCGTTTTGATGGAATGGGTGGGCATTGTGGCAATTGAAACGGTGACCGTTGTGTCAGGGGTTGTAAGATGGCCTCTCTTGTCCATGCCCATCTGGGGCGTGTGTGGAAGGACAATATTAAAAGGCACATTTTTCAGAACCTGCACTCTGTTTTCTCCAGCAGAAATGAGTGACTGTTCTGTTACATTTGGGATGCTGTTCCTTTAAAGCAAAAAAAAAAAAAAGGCATAAATTGTACAGGTCATTTTCTCATCAAACAAGAGCTAGAAATACTTCTCAGCCGTTTGGACAAGGACAGCTGACACCAACTCTACTGCTTGTGCAGAGCAGCTCAATCCTAACCTGAAAAGCTGAGAAACTCATTAAAAAAAAAACAAACCAAAAACCCACCATCACCCACTGCTAACAACCCCACTCTGGAGATGAATTACCCTGGAGCAAAGGATGAGGGTTCACAGCCCAGATCCTCACTGCTTGAAAAACAGCAGTCCAAAACTAAGCATTTCCAGGCCCTTCCCACCACACATAGGCACACACAGGCTCCATTAAACTGCTCTTTGGTAGACAGAGAAGACTGAGAGCAAGGTTGCTGCTCCTCTGTCCTAGGACTGCGCACCACCCAGGAAGCACTAACAGGGAAATTACACCCCTCTTTCATGCACAAACGCCCCAAAAATTCACACTGAGACTCCTGGGAGTGGTTTGCATAACATCCCACTCTCTACCCCACCCCACGCTCATTTCTGCCAGGACAACCCAGAGATCTGTGGCTGAGCTGACCTCATAGCTAGTAGCCACTAAGTGAGCCTGCCCTCTCTTTCTCCCTCCCCACAACATGGTCCTGCCCTCTCCTTTGCACCAGTTCTGACACTCTCCCATCCCCTTGGTGAGCCCGTTTGGCTTGTTCCACTGGCAGAAAACTAGCTACTTCTTTTTCCTGCGAGGTTATGGGTCAGTTGAAGACCAGAGCTGGTACGAGGGGAGCAGTGGGAACACATTGCTGGGAACCAGACAGCTCTTCTCAATAACAAGTTGTTCAATCAGCTCAGCCAGACCACAAAACCTCACCTTGAGTCCTTAAAGCATTCTAGTCTGTCCAAAGGAAGAGGATGGTAGGAGTGGAAGCCCAGCTTGAATGAAACTCACATTTGTAATATCTATTTAACCAGTATCATCTTCTGCTTGGGAGGCATAAGAAAGGAAGGACAGGAAGAGGAAGAAAGGAGTTCCAGAGGATACATAAGAAGTCCACAAACTATACAAAACTAAAACTAAATCACACGCACTTTGAAGTCCTTCCCTATCAGCCCACGCATAAAGAAGCAATGCTGCTGCCCAAGAACAAAATCAACAGTAAGCAGCTGAGGCAACCACGTGCAAAAAAAAAAAAAAGGGTCACCAGTCACGCATAAAGAAGCAATGCTGCTGCCCAAGAACAAAATCAACAGTAAGCAGCTGAGGCAACCACGTGCAAAAAAAAAAAAAAGGGGAACCAGTCCCCTTAGCAGCCTTGGGAAGGGGTACCTATGCTACCAGGCTTTGCTTAGCATTAAAAAGAGCAGCTTCTGCTATGCTGTCTGTATGACACCAGTAGACAGAAAGCAGATGGATGGCAATGAAAAGCAGCTTGGGCCTCAGCTCTCCACATCACGGTTCTATCCCCATCCTGTTCCTGGGGCAGCCCAGAAATATGGGGCAGAGAGTAAAAACAAACAATCTCCTTTTCCAGCATGACACTGCACTGCCATAAGTTACTTTCCCTCAGCAGCTTTGACGGTCTAGGAGGGAAAGGAGATATGCAGATACACAATAAGAGAAACTAATACCTTTTGCTATGGTCTTGGTCAGGATGTTCTACCTCCGGTTTAGCTGTTGAAGATCTCCTCTCCCTTGGAACCTGGGAAATATGAGATATGCTGTAATTGCATTCTTTCTCCCATACAAACAAATAACCCACGCACACCACACTCCTCAAAACACATCCATTCGGTCAAATTAAGAAAGCATCACACTCTGATACCAGCCATAATTAGCATTACAACTTGCCCAGTGTTGGCATAGCTTTGGGATGCCAGGCTAGCCCCAGGTGATGTTTTGCAGATCTCCTTGTAGCCGACCCAGTCAGTTGTGCCAGCCCTGGTGGTGGCAAAACCTGTGCAGAAAACTGGCCATCCCTGGCTGAAGCACCAGCATCAAGGTGAGCAGGACCAGGAGAGCCCCCAGGATTTGTGCTGGCAGTGCAGGTTTCCTCCTCTGCAGGCTGGCAGGGTTCAGCTGCTGGATGAGCTCAAGGCTCATGAAAGGATGCTGCTCCATAGCACCTTCCCCAAGAACATTTTCTCTCTTCCTCAAAGAGCACTCACAGCTTTCATTTCTCCTAAGAAATCAGGGAATTTAGACGGAACCAGTTCCAATAAGTGTATTGGAACACTACAGCTCATGTTTGTGCATGGACACATACAACACACTGACTCAAACTGTAATAAATCTTTTATAAACAAAAGGTAACCACCAGTGCTCTGGATTTAAGACGCCTCATATTCTACGCCACGGACAGAATTTGTCCCTGAAAACACCACCGATCACACAAGGCACCTTGCTCACACACCGACATATGCCATTTTCCTGGATATGCTGCAAGCTCAAGGTATACAGAGGTGAACTCTTTGACCTGTGGCAGCTCAGTCCACTGGAGCATGCAGCCAGCACCCCAGTGATCTGAACAGCTCTTGCCACCACTGGCACAAGTCTGTGGTGCTCAGCACCCTATCACTGCACAGCGAGTCCACGCAAGTGTCCAGGACTTTCATCACTCTCAACATATTTCCCAAATAAGCAAAGCAAACACTTTCTGGTGAAAGGAGAAGTAAACTCCCATGACCTTCCTTCACTGAAGCCTGCTAAGGTACTGCCCGTGTTTGTCTGCTTGGATGCAATGCAGGGAGCCACCACTCTACTGCTAACTCGAAGGCTGACAGCATACCTGTGTGAACAGCATACTTCTCTGAACAGCCCCTGACTAAAACCTACGTCCTGGCTCCTCCATATAACCTGGAACCTCCAATAATGCTGGAATTGTTGGATTTTCCATGGTAACCAGCAAAAATCTGGAGAACCTCTAGATGGAGACTGCTAAGAAGCCAACACTAACTAATCAGTGAAAAACAAATGTCTTCCGAGCTGTGTTTGGCCAACACTCCTACACTCTAGATTTTGATCAGAAACTTCTTTCCTGCAAGGTCTTATTAACCACAGTTGAGCTATAAGGGTAGCCCATTAGTCAAACAGAAGAAAACTTGATTTTTCTGGTTTTGTTGGGTTGTTTGTTTTTTTAATATGAAGGTGATCTCATTGGCTGCCTTTAATATTGCAGAAGGGGCGAATCAGAAAAGCCTAGATGTCATCCTTCTAGCATTACTTTGTAACAGCCCTCAATAAATCTTTCAACCTCTAGCTACCTTGCTTCTTGCAAGTGTACAGCATACCTGTTCTTCCAGTGATTCTTCTGCACACCCACTGATACCCAAACATAAGAGGTAACCCTGAATTAGATATTAATGTACATCAAATCCCTTCCGCTTTGCCAAGCGTGAAGGATCAACATCAACATTCTCTTTGTAGTCTGCAGGTTTAGAAATCAAAACCGATGTTGCGGATTAAAATCGCTCTGGTAAAAGCGTGGGGTTTTCTTCCAAAAGCATAGCGAGGCACGGACACAAAGCAGAAAGCCATTCTTCTCACAAAACTAGCTGAATAACATCCATGTCAGTGAGTTTGTGCCATTTTGACGTGTGCGTGAAGTGTTAATCTCTGCATTATTACAAGAATATTTCGATATATAAGACATGTTCATCTCTTAAAAGGCCAGGAAAGGATTTTGTATGCACAAGGCAACCCAGCCTCTTGCTTGAAGGATACACGGAAGCTGGCAATTTCACTTGCCACTGTTAAAGACACTAGTCAAAGTGTCAGGTATGTGAGCCAAGTCAGCCTCCTGGCCTTCCTGCACACTCAGCAAAGAAAAAACAGGCATCTCCACCTGCTAATCCAGGCCTCCATAACACGGGTGTCCAGCATGAGCAGGATGCCTCCTTGCCTGAAAAAGCCTGCTGGTCTCCACTGACTTGGACTGGCCATAACCACCCTTCCTTAGACTTCTGGTATTTAGGAAAGCTCAGCATAACGTATCCCACACAAACCAGAAGATTATCTGTTTGACTGTGTTCAGTTCACCTGTGAGCATCTAGGAAGGTGCATGTCTCTGATAAGACTGTGAACACTGGGAAAAACAACCACAGTCTCCAAAGGATTAACAGTTTGTGACAGCTGAAGCTCACTGAAAGTTAGAGGGACGCAGACAGCAACTCCTTCAGGCAGACACTTCCACGCCACACACCACCAAAAATTTGTAGTTATAGCTCAGTATCACCTGTAACTACAGTAGCACATCAAAGCCCCAGCAAAAGCCAACTGTCCCACCAGAAGAGGGGTCGTATGAGCAAAAGGAGAGAAGTCACCTTCTCCATGTGTATTTACATTCAGACAGGGACATGCTCCCAGAGCCTCATTCTTCATGACTATTTCTATTACACATTGCCTCCTGCAGAACCTGGAGGTGACAGGCAAAGTGCTGCTGAAGCTTTTGACCCGTTACATTAGTGTCCAAGGGACCTTATTTTACTGAGCTAAAAGTAAACACAAAAAGGGACGTGGAATTTTTCTCATGTAAAAATCACTCAGTTTAAAGTCCTCATGAACTAGCCATAGCTTCTGTTAAATTCTCTAGCAAATGACATCTTGTCCACAGGTAGAACAAAAGCTCTGCTTGCTGCCAGAGCATACCCATGCCAATCTACCTTGTAGTAATCATACAGCAGGCCGAGGGCAGCTGCGCTGTCTTCATCACCATTGATGCTCATCATAGCTTTGGTAGCTGCTGTAAGGGGATTTTCAAGAAAGGTTTTCCAGGCCTCATCTTCACTGGTGTAAGGACGTCTCTGAGGGTAGAGAGAGTCATTCTGAAGAACCAACACGGGCCTTTTACTTGAATGATAAAAAAGAGAAAGAAGAAAGAAAAAAGTCACCTGTTAAACACATGAAAAACATTCCCAAAGTTCTTCAAAATGAGCTGACCCAGTTTCACAGGGTTCATATTCTGATTCAGTGCACTGCAAGGATTAGTCAACACAAAAAGCTCAGAAACTTAATTCTGATCTCACTCACGCTCAGTGTAAATCAGGATTAACTTGACCAAACTCATCTGGATTACACCAGCCTACACAGAAAAGGCAAAACTGTTTAAGAGTACAACGGAGCTGCTCATGCTCTGAAACCAACCCAGAAAGAGTCACACTTGCTTACTGGCCTACCACATCCTACGTAATACTACCAAGCCACAACCTGCTCCAGTTCCTGGGTGGAATTAGAAAATGTGAATTAACAAAACATCTCTTTTCCCAGAGCTTTCAGAAGATGTCTTCGCTCCCAGAGTATATCTGAACACACCACCAAGAAGCTGTTGATTCATTATAGACTACAGAGGTAAATTGGTCCAAGGGACCTCAAATCAGTTTGGCAGTGAGTTTTTCTGACAAAGGAAGCGAAAAGACTTAATGCCTGGTTACCGTTGAAATAATCCATGACACTAGTTTGAAACACTCTAACAGATGACAGGGAAAAAAAGAAAAACTGGAGTTTTCCCCTTTATGTTGAAGTATTAAAAAAAAAAACCAAACCAATTACATCTGCTCTGAACATTTTGAGATTGCTGGGAACAAGAAAGCTCCAAGACAACTTGGACCTTCTGCCTACAGACAAAAGTGAGACATCTGTAGAAAATGGTGTCTTACTAGCTTAGACAATATAGTTTGGTTCTATTGGTAAAATACATGCTTCATCTTTCAAAGCCATTGAACCAGTTCAAACGTTTTTCTTTAGAGTGGAAGTGTAACATTTACTGCAGGTTGTTGGGGAAAGAAAGGAGGCTGTTTTGTTTTCTTAAAAAGCCCCCGGTTTTTTAAATGATCTGGTAATAGTTTAAAATGAACAAATAAAAACCACTAAACCTCACCAAGAGTGGTTCCCCACCACCCCTTTTCCCAGAAGACAAGCATTCTTTTCATCCATTTACCCAGAAGCGCCACAGATTGAAATATACTACAAATACCAAAAGTTGTGAAATGCAAAGTTGTGAAATACTCTAATCACTATAATCAGCTTAACAGTATCCTGCATTTATCACCACCTTCTACCAAAAAGATTGCAAAGCACTTTGCAAATTACGCCTTCGATCCTTTATCAGCTACACAAGGAGCCTCGCTGAGCTTCAACGGGACAGCTCAGCAGAGCTAAAGACACTTGAAGCACGCAAGAGTTTCCAGGACTTGTCGAACACTGTGTGGCTATAAATCAATATTACATAGTTGGAAAGAAGCAAACAAAAACTACAAAAGAGACAAGCTCTTGGCCCTTTCTTTAGGTCTTCCTGCATGCTGCGTACACACTGTCGCAGATACCAAAATGCAGTGTTCTGGAAGGCAGATTCCTCTGCTATCAAGGACATCCACTTTCTATCGAAGTGAGGCGAGCAGCAGAAGACAAAGCAGAATTTTCTTTAGGGATGTGGTACAAGCTCCTATTCTTATACAACGTGATAAAAGAAACCTCGAATATCCTTGGCAAATGGGTAAATCCTACAGTTAAAGTCACTTGTAAAGAAAAAGTCAACCGAATTGCCCTGGGTGCAGTTCTCTTGATCCACTCCTCCAAGCTGAACAGCTCAGTCAGCCTGCCTGGAACTCACAAGACCACTAAGCTGATTCCCTCCAGCAACACAATGCTCACACGGAAAGGGAGAACAAAAACTGCTGAAAACTAAAGCGGCTGCTAAGCAGAAATGTAGCATATGCAAAACCTACATATTTTTGGTGCCATTTCTTTATCATTGCAACACCTAACTATAACGCACAGCACCCTACAGTCAATCTACCCCTCTAAAAGCACGGTGAAAAGAATTATCTTCAGAATTATCAAGAGGAGAGCAGGGTTTGGCAGTAACTCAATCTCCTAACAGAATCACAGCGGCTTTCAGGAAAATCAGAACATGTAAGAGAAGGCAAACATTTATTTTTCCCCAAGTTTTAAGTTTCAAGATTACTGATGCGTGGATCTGAGCACCGTGTAGTGGACATGTCCAGCAAAGGCTGGAAATAGGTTTCCTACTGCAGTTTTTAATTTCCGAGTTTTATTTTCTATGTGACTGAAGTGGAAGCAGAGAAGTATTACAAAAAGTAGATACTTTCTCTTTGCCTCCAATGATGCCAAAACAGAAATTACTCGTGCTCACTTCACCCATCCCAAACACCACCTTTCTCCCTCAGTTTTAGTCGAGACGTTAAGGGATCCCCAGCCGCAGAGCTTTATACCCAGTTTTGCTCACAGCACACCTTTAATGCTGAGGCAGCAGAGAGGATTTATTTCGCTGACTTCTACGTGCCAGCGAAGCAAAGCGCACGAACCTAAATTGCTATGGCCTCATCTCTTAAACGTCATGGGAGGTAAAAAAAACATACGAAAAATTCTAATCCCAGGGTGAAGCGAGTGAGCTGCTGCATTACAGTCCTCCTCCTAAAAAGCAGTACATTTAAAAAAAACCAAACTCACAACTCTGGTAAAAATCCCATGTTTTTCCTCCGTGGAAAACGTGTATTTCCGTCACCGATCATTCAAAATACAGTAATTTCATAATCGGCCCTTCAAATCACTTCAGAGTCATCCCGTTTTCTATTCACTTACAGTGTCCACGGCCACTGTCTCCAGACGGACGCAGTGACAAGTTGAGAAGTAAGCCCGAG
>NW_010428774.1:75279-77310 GCF_000710305.1 Buceros rhinoceros silvestris | reverse complement strand
GAAAGGTCTAGAGAACATGTCTTATGAGGAGGAGCCAAGAAAGGTCTAGAGAACATGTCTTATGAGGAGGAGCCAAGGGAACCGGGGTTGTTTAGCTTGGAGAAAAGGAGGCTGAGGCGAGACCTTATCACTCCCTACAACTAACTGAAAGGAGGTTGTAGTGACGTGAGGGTCAGTCTGCTCTACCCAGTAAGAAGCAACAGGACAAGAGGAAATGGCCTCAAGTTGCACCAGGGGAAGGTTACGTTGGACATTAGGAAAAATTTCTTTACAGAAAGGCTTGTAAAGCATTGGAACAGGCTGCCCAGGGCGCTGGTGGAGTCCCCTGGAGGTATTTAAAAGACTTACAGCTGTGGCGCTGAGGAACATGGCTTAGTGGTGATCTGGCAGTGCTGAGTTAACACTTGGACCTGATGTTCTTGAAGGTCTCTTCCAACCAAAATGATTCTGTTATTCTCTGATGGGCCTGGCCCCAAGTCAGCCCAATTTCAGCTCTCCAGCCCAACGCTTGAGCTCTTACCTCTGTTTCCAAATAAAGATACATCCACCCGGAGGTCACCTCAGCTGCTACAGGGTCATCCCTCAGTGTCCCATACATCTGGCCAGAATGTCAACAAAGCTCCACACAGGAGACACAGTGGTGACACTGAACCCCACGAGCCCTGGTGCAGTTACCAACACATCCATGGGTGTATAGGAGAAACAGTGGCTGGGTGACCACCACAGAGGTGGTGCGAGGGGCTGCTCCTTCAACTTTGGCCAGAGGCTGGCTGAGAGACAGGGGAACACCAGGCACCGAACACATAGCCAGCGCTCTTCCTTCCCCATGCAGAGCTGGCTGAAAGGCAGTACCCAGGGGGATGCAGAGACACAGCGGGGCATGGGAACCTCTTCAGTCCCCCAAAGCCTCCTGGCAGCCTTCACCTGCTGCCACAGGGCCCCTCTGTCCATGCAGGCGAACGGGGGGACCAAGGTGGGGAGGATATTTCCCATTCCTCCCAGTTATGCATTATGCACCAGACACCTGCACCTTTGTTCTGAACAAAACACGTCCACCTCTCCTAGATGCATATTCACCGGTTCTGCCACAATACGAACAAAAAGGAAGATACGCCGGTTTTGCATGTCTACATGAGCCATCTGCTTCTATTTTATTGATAAAAACCTGTAATAACAGCGTTCACCATAACAAAATATGACTGTTTCTAAGGTGTGGATGGTTGTATGTGCGTGCGGATCATTTCAGCCCAGAATTCTGCAGAAGCTGGGTTTAGTGCTTTTTTTTTTCCAGTCAGATATCATCTAGACATTAGTATTCCTAACACAGCATATAATTAGCGAGAGGCAGTATATTGTATGATCATGCACGTTAGCACTTAAGTAGAATAAAAATGTTTCATTGTCAAGTACATGAAAAGCTAAGAATAAACCCGTACCACTCTTCCTGTTGAATACCCAAACATCTTTTCATCGTATTTTTCATCCTTTTTTATCACAGTTTTGCACTTCAGATATCTCTTTCAGTCACACAGAGAGCAACTGAAATGACGCTCGTACCATTCCGGTGGCCTCACCAGTCAATACCAGCCATTTATTAACTGGATTGAAGGTATAATTTTCAGTGCAAATCTTTGAACTTTACAAAAGAGAAAAGGGTATATGAATTTGTTTCTTATAACCTTCGTAGTATGAACAAAGCTCCTTTTATAGATGTATTTATCATAAAAATAATTCAGCAATGAATTCAAGCTCCAGAAGACTTGCTTTTGCACCGACAGAAGTTAGAGACCTGACATTTTTATTAATTTGTCTGTAACATTATTATTTAAAGTGATTGATTTACAGATGAATTTTGTGCTTGTGCCTCTCAAGCTGGGGAAGGAGAGCTGAGATCTCTATTTCTCTTGGTGCACCCTCAGCCACAGGGCTGAATTACACAGAACACCAACCGCCTCGCTACCTGCCCATGGTCTGTGCTGAGGATGTTACAGCAATGAAAGGAAAAGCCTTGAAAGTGGATTATCCTGCTGA
>NW_010428774.1:54601-75173 GCF_000710305.1 Buceros rhinoceros silvestris | reverse complement strand
CTGCTGAATGCCGGGAGGGAGCAAGAGACGGACACACACCTCAGCAACTGCATCACCAGCGTCCAGCTGTGAGGGCAGCAGGGAGACAACAAACACCCCTACCTGCCAGCAGTGCTATATTGTTCCCATAGAGAAAGCCAACACACACTAAAAATAACTCATTATATACAGTATATTTATATCAACAGTCAGATATACATTGAGATGTGCTTCTTGCAAATGCCTGGGGGCACCACAACAACACTTACATATATACACGTATAAATGCAATGCAGTATTTAAATTCTCAGTCTGACAAATGATTACTTCATTTACTCTTCTTGACAGACAAAACCCACTGCTGGGAAAAAGTCAATAAGAATTCAGCCCAGCAAGACAAAAAACAGAGCAATGCCAGCAGAATACTACGGGAGAGACGTGGGACCGGTTTAATTGGAAGTTTGTGCTTGAGGAGCCACACAGTGACAGCAAGAGATTGGAGTATAAGTTTTATCCTGAGCGCCATGACCATAAAATATTGCTACTAGGCATGGACCTGACTTGGAGCAGACCTCTGCAGATGTTAATAGGAGGATGAGAGATGCAGTGATGGAGACAGCATGAAAGAAAAGCACCTGGACAGTGTTAACAAGACACAACATGCATGAGGAAAGCTGGCAAACCTCTATGATTTTTTCCCAGCTGTTAATGAAGAGACAAACTTGCAATGTTCTCCTAAGTCTGAGAAATGAAGGGAGAGGGAAGTAACTGGCACAATAGAATACCTTTCCTGGAGGTCAAGGCTAATTAATGGTTGTAGGACTTAGGAAAGAATTTAGCTTTGGTCTGAATCTTGAGCTCTTCCCATTCTTCACCCATGGCCAAGACCAGCGTTCTGTCTCCTGTTTCTCACTGAGATCAACCCACGTTGGGTATGACATTAAGGTGGATAGACACCTCCAGAGTATTTGGTATCTAGTTGATGCTCACCCATTACAGCTGGGAGGAAACCAAGAGCCAGGAAGTAACGTCCTTGCTTCCTCACACCTGCAGCTGCCCAAGGAGCTGCAATTTCTGCTAAACCACTTTTGCTAAGCAAAATCCAACAATTTGCTTTCCAATTTTCTAAAGAGATGAACAACTCACATGGTCTGAATGGACCTTCATAGCTCTCATCTGGCTTTTGGGTCTCCTCTTCAACTTTGTCCAACTTCAGCTGCCTAACGCTCACTGGATGCAACATGGTGACCATACAGGTTTTTTTTGTTGTGCAAGATCATACAGACTACTCCAGCTCACCTGCATCACTGCCAAGCAGCGGGCCTCCTTCTGCTTCATCGTGGTACCTTGTAGGATTCAGATTTTTATGTCCCTGTGATGGCCGATGCCTAAATCCCATGCAGGTTCCCAAATTGGGATCAAAAATTCTCAACATTGGACTTTTATCTGCCTGGGTTTTCCCTCCTCTCTGTATAAAGACCTGTCTAGTGCAGAGCTTTGCTTAGGGTTTTTGGCTCTGCAGCAATATCTCAAAATTCATCCTCCCATGACAAACTCAGGAGCAGAGGGGGAAAAAAAATATCTCACCTTCAGCCTTCTATTTTGGTGGAGCAGCACAGGAGGAGCCCAGCCCGCAGCTCTCCTTTTACACCCTCATTTGTACAGATGGCTTGTGTGGAGAAGAGAGAGATTGCAATGCTAGAAGAGATGAATGGTGCTACCAAGATCTTTATCCAGGGTACAGTATTGACCTATATCTGCTTCATAAAGGTGAAAAAACATGGATAGCTGTATGGATTGAGCAGGAACATCTTCCTGCTGCCAGCTGGCAAACAGCTTGGGGATTACAGCATGAGGATTAATAGCCTTTGTCATTTGTAAGTGCAGATGCTAACCTTACTCACATGACAGACTGATCTTCTTTGGATTCTGTGCCTGTTTGCTGTTCCAGAAAGATGACCTTGGGCTGCTGTGAGAGACAAAATATTTACACGTTCATTTCTTACGGCCTACAGCGTAGGCTGAAGGAAGACACGAGCTCACTCTGCACTAGGAGAAAAAAAAAAACCCACAGTTGTCTGCCTCCAGCCGATCTGCTGCTCAGGAATCACGCAGAGAAAATGGGTTTCAGCTCAGGCTTGATGCCACTGCAGCCCGGCTGTGCTGCGTTCTGGAGTACAGAGCAAGCAAGCTCCCAGCTCTACAGCAGCACAAGCACACCAAGAGCCTTCCCACCCCACCACCTTCCTGGCCACGGCTTGGGGTTTTCATTTCTTGCACAACAGCTTGTTAAATCTGCACCAGATTCCAAATAAACACCCAAACCAGCTATGTTGAATTATCCTGCATGTCTTTCCAAGCTTTAGGATCTGTCAGCTTCTGGCTGCTTTTATCACAGAAGCAGATCAGCTGGGAGCCAGCATCACTGCCTGGGGTATGCGAATGTACTTACTGGGGTAGCACACGCTGAAGGGAAAAACTTGCCTCATTCAAAGTGTGAGCTCTGCTACAAACCGTGCTGCTGGTTTTTTTTTCTTCCCCTCAAACCATAGTTGCAAACATCACACAGTCCATTTTAAATGGAAAGCGGATGCTCCTGCATACTAATTCCTTCAGGCCCTGTTGTCCTTCTGCAGATCATGATGCTTATGAAAAAAAAGAAGAAAGCAAATACAGAACAGGTTGTTTCCTCTGTCATTACCTCAGTCCGTGTTGTGGTGAGCGGGTGTCACTTCTTCGGAATTATTAACGTATCACAGCCCAAACAACAAGCTTCAAACTTCACAAGCAGACTAGAAAGCAGGGAGGCAAGGTCTTGGTAACGAGCATCATAACTTTAAGATGACCCCTCCAGGAATCAGCTCCCCTTGATCCCAGGGATGATGCGACAGCGAAGGCCATATTCTTTGCTCAGCCTTTCTGTCCACCTTTTGTGCTGAAGGGCAGAAGGCAGCTGAGAGGCAAAGAGATGAAGTGCAGTGATCATACAGATTAAAGACGACAATAAATATGGGAGTGGAAAAAAAGCTCTGCAGGCGCACCAGCTCCAAGGTCATCGCCAGCTTCAGCTGAAGGAGAAAATGAACTGCCACCAGAGGAAACGCCTGCTCCTCTGCCAAGCTGCCACCTTAGGCTTTACGCTGGAGAAATGATCAATAGCAGCTGGCAGCCTTTGGTTCTGTGCGTCCAGCAACATCTAAAAATATTAATGACTGAAGATCAGTCGACTATGTAAAGCACCAAATAACTTCTTGGGATCTGCAGCCGCTAAAAATATATCCAAGTATTGTCCGTGTGCCCCAGGAGCTGCACAATCCACATTACCCTGCAAGGGAAATGCAGACAAGCCAGAGCGACAGCAGCGAGCAGGCCCCAGCAGTGTCCAGGTAATTAAAGACAGGGGTAAAAAGGAAACCCAAACAAATCAAACGACATCGCAGAGCTTCCAGATAAAGCCTTCACAAACGGGCACTTCAGTGAGCTGTAACTCTGTGAGCTGAAAGAGGTACTCATTTCTGTGGGCATCAGCTGAAAGTCACCATTATTACCGGGAATATAAACGTGGTGACATCATTCTGCTCCCTTGTCGATACACAAACCAAAATAAAATAACAGCAGAGAGCCTAGCAGGACACGGGCATGCTGGCTGGAGAGAGACCAAGGAAGGAACAGACTGCAACTAGCTGAACAACGCTGTTAGAGATACAGAGGTGCATCCAGAGCACTTAGCCACAATGTTCTGGGCTTATGCCAGTGCAGTGATTTCCTTCCCACACAATGGTTTCGTGGGCTTTCAGGCTTTTTTCTTTTTTTTTTCAAGAGAAGAAAATCCAAGTAAGCTATAAGGGGATTCCAGACAGTGGTTTCAAAAGGGGATAATTACCTTAGAAAACATGAGTGCATTAGGAAATCTCCACAACCTGGACTTGCAAGAGCCCAAGCGCTTCCAGAAACAGGTCAGCCATTCCTTTCCTGCTTGCTGAACCCCACATGGGCCTCCCACAGCTCTTCTCCCTACTTGGAGCCCCAGAGAAACAGAGATCAGGCATCAGCACCTCTGTGGATGGAGGCCAGTTGAACACAGGGCCCCGAGTCCACTGACCTTCGGCAACTGCGAGCTAAGTGCAAGCTGAGATTCCCAAGGAATGGAAATCTTTCTGAAAATTCAGTCCTGTCAGCCACTTCAAAGGAAACAAGGGGTTAAAGCAGTGACTGAAAGGGTAGTGGCATTTACATAAGAAAGACCATGAGCACAAGCCCAGCCTGTATCAATATTAGCAATGACTAATTCAATCTGTCAACGGGAAGAATTACGGGAGCTCTGGAATATGGGGGAGCTGCTGCAAAGCCTTCACTTCACAGACAGTCAATACTGAAGAGAAAAATAAACCACAAAAGCAACAAAAATTGCAAAATACAGCTAGCAAGCACAAGCACCCTCACTCAGCACTGCGTTCATCCCAAGACTCCTAAATGCTCCCATTGCTTCAACAGGAACTTAACGCACTGCTCAAGGCACGGATGTGCCAACAGGTTTAGCAGCAGCTGCAAAAGCCCAGTGCTCCCCTTGCCTCATCCCTTTTCCCTTCCATCCAAATTTTTCTGGTCAGGCTAAAATGTTGTTGAAAGGACGCAGCAACCCACTTCCATCAGAGAGGAAAGTTTTAACAGGTGCTCAGATACTAACTTACTCTAAGTAAGCTATTTGCACTTGCTTTCCTCTGACTCCCAATACTCTACACCGAAATTATATATTAAAATGCAATTCCATTAATGCTGTATCTTCAGAAAAGATCTTCATGTGGAAACAGGATGGAAGTCCAAAACCAGTTTACTTCATTGCTTTTGAAAATTATCTTTTCCAAGAATTTTATTTTAATTACAAATCTGTGTTATCTCCAGTTCACTGCCGAAACATATCACACTTTTCCCTTAGCTAATCATGAAGCATAAGCAACATTTTGCAGGTTCAAGAAGTTATAAAGAGAATCTCGGTAAGTTTATTATGCATACACTTCCCAGATAATAAAATTACTTATAAACACTTGTATATACATTTTACGCAGTTCATGATAAAAGATGCAGAGATTGGAAAACAACCGAACTCAGCAAATGCACCTTTTGACTTGGGCAGTTTCCTATTTTTTTTTTTCTTTCCCCCCACAAGAAAAGTACATGATAAAAAAACCACTTCTATTCTGCTGGTTACCACTCAAACGCACATTTTCTCTCGCGTTGGTAATATATCAGCATTAACAGTGCAGCCAAAAATGTATTTGTTGCTGAGCTGTATTTGGGTTAGATCGTGCTTTGTGATATAAAGCCCTAGTAGTGCAGAGCAGATGCAACGCCAGCTTATCTGGGCAGCGGAAGATAACCCTTCTGCATAGGATACCGACGATTTAACCAGAAAAATGATGCTCAAGACAGGTAAGTGATAAGAACATATAAATCCACGGCCTGTAGAAAAATTTGTATCACCTAGACCAGAAGTCTTTCTACACCAGATCATTCTGTCTGCCTCATAAGGACAGGCAAAGCCTGTGTGTATGACACCAAGGGATAACCTGTGTGTGTCAGGCCCTGCGGGGCAGCGGTGAGATACACCTGGATGTGACGCAAACCAGCGCCAAGGCTCAATTTTGGTCTAACAGCCAGTGCCAATAATTTGCACCAGTTAGATTTGCACAGCACCATTGAAGGCAAGGAGATAACTGTGGTGCAATGGGAGGCAGAATTTGGTGCCAGGTCTCAGAAAGTAACAAAAATAAAACATGAAGCGATTCAGTAGAGACAAACCTTTTCAGCAAAGTATTGCCTGTGCCTTGCTACCATCAGCAAGGATGGAGGAATGCCCGTCTCCTAGAGAGCACAGAGAACAGGAGATGGGGAAGCTGATAGTACTGGGAGATCTTAGCACCTTACTGCCTGCATGCCATCCCTACACTAGAGGATGAACATCCTCTGCTGCGTCGCACACGTCATCACAGCTTGCAACCACTGAACTTTTGATAGTCAAGTAGCAGACTAAGACATGTCCCCCATCCATCGTCTCCATGGCTTTAGCTTGCAGAGGCAGAAAAAAGGATTAAAATGGAAAATGACAGCATAGTCTGAAAAGTAACCACATAAAAGTGTCAGCAAGTCTGCTCTCCTTGTTTGTTTTCAGTCAGGGGCAGGAAGTGTAATACTTCTCCCCGGCGCCAGTGCAGCAGAGCCAGCAGCCCCTCTAGAAGGGTCCCCTGGATCCTATTCCTTGCCTGCAGAAGAGCTCGCCCTGAAGATGAGGTGACATGGTCTGGCATCCTCTACTGCTCAGCGTGCCAAAACCAGTCCCCTTTCAGATCCCGAGAAGATATTACAGGATAGCATGTTTGAAGAAGAGCTTTTGCCAAACTGAGTTGTGCTTCGCTGAATCGCAGGGAAACCATCTAAAGCCTTCCTGTGCAATGCCCACAGAAAGGCTTCTCTGAATGAACCTCACTTTTCAAAACCAAACACATGGGCAAAACAATGATGCAGAAGAGAGTACTCCAGGCACAAAGGTGGATGTGCAGCTTGTTCTGGTCTTTTTTTTGGTACTTGTGATGACAGAAGCCGTGAGCTTCAAGTAAGCATCTAGACATGCATTGTATAATTGCAATAGAAAACAGGTGCTAGCTGTCTCTCGTGCAAACCTATGGCAATGCAGGCCAACAAGTGCCCAGGATGCCTAATTAAAAATACTGCTAGTGATTAGTCCTAATATCAATTGTTAGTACAGAAGAACAGTAATAATGTCTAGGCACTTAAAAGTCGACAGAGAATTCAGGAGTGCTTTCCCATGCTGCCTGAAAAATATATCATCTGGTCTACAGTGGTATCAAATGCTTATTTCTAGGACTTAGAAACAGAGTAATAAAAGGGAGAGAACATGATCTGCATGCAGGTTAGCCTTTCTGTGAGCTATCTGCGTGTCAAGAATATTTGCAAACTCCATTAATATAAATAAGGGGAGAGAGGAAAGAGAGAGTTTACCCCAGAAGAAAACAGCATCAAAAACAGTCTGTGATGATTAAGCTTATGTCAAAATGTGCAAAACAATAACCAAGGAAAGGGTTTTGAAGGTCTTCCCATTGCTTCTTCCCAGGGTCAATTATTTGGATGTAGAAAATACAGGACAACCTGGAAAGACAAGAACTAAACTTGTTTCCCAGGCCTCACCACCTTTAACACCCGTGACTGCTGACACTGAGAAGTCAGGTTAAAGTGTACGTGACCTGTCACAGCACAGGGCTTGCCATGGGATGGCTGTTTTCTGCTGACTGAGAACCAGGGAAGACAGCCCATAGGCCCAGGTCCCGCAGGCTGCCCTAGTAACCACTAGGACTCCAGCAGCGTGTGCCACCTGCAAACCTGTGACCCCTTTGATTCCTTCATTTCCTGCCAATGGCTTTCCTCTTCCTCTCCGCTGCTGTTCTGACCCATAGAAATCCAGCCAATCATCTCTTTGCGCTTCATGCTGCGTCTGTTGTATATGGAGATCATTAGCGTGACATCAGAGAGCTGGAAGAGGGCAACCTGGAAGATGAAAGTTTCCTTGTAGACAGGGTTGGGCTGTCCTCGACGGATGGAGGTCTTGCAGCGAGATGTCTCCTGACCCACAGAGTTGAGTAGGCAGAGCTTTCCGTAGGTGTCTAGGACAAAAAAGAGGAAATAATATGTTTGGCACAGGCGACAGACTAAATGAAAACTCCAAGCTGTCAACATAAGTACACAAGAACCTCCAATTAGAGTAGCTTTTTCTGTAGTGAGTAACATAGGAGGGCTGTTGGACTGCCCTCCTTAGTAAAATCGGTAGATGAGAAGCAGCAGGTGAAAGGCACCCCTTACATTTCCTCATATTCAGCTGAGGAGAAAAAGGAGTGAAACTGATGCATGTTTCAGCCCCGCTCTCTTGGAAAGAGCAGCAAATCTGCTTCCCATGCCTGGCAAATCTGTCTAAGACTAACCAGAACTATGAACATCTCTACGGATTCTCTACATCAAGTGGTGTGTCTCCACCTTCCCTTCTCCTTCAAAATCAAGCTTTGTTGAGGCTGTCTCACCAGAGCCTCTCTTGGCTGCACTTGCCTCCCCTCCACTCTCCTTTGAAAGAATGTCTCTATGACCTATGATTTGAGATAGCAAACTTAAAGGGTCCTGAAAAAGAGGAAAAGGAAACCTGCATACACAATGAAATGACTTGATCTCGCAGTTTCAAGGTTGTTTTCAAATTCTCATCTTTTTTTGGTGGACTCGAGATCAATTTTATTCACTATTTAAGTCAATACAAGGAGTAAAAACACTTAGCAGATACAGGGAAAAGATGGTCCAAGTCAGCATTCCTGTAAATCCACCCTTAGAACTCTTGCTGCCTCTGGTATTAATTAGTTCACCCCTGTTATGTGGTTGCTAATACTGTGCTCTCAGGCAGAGCTCTGTGGTCCCCACACGCCGCAGATCCAGCTCAGTCTAAGTTTTCACCTGGCTCTGCACATGACGTTAACAGATCTCTTGGCTAGAAAAGTCTCCCCCTAACCCCTTCGTAATCTGTGCCCGGATTTCTGCAAGCGAGGATTATTTTGGAGTGTGCTGAGGATAGGAAATAAATAACAAGCTTCAGTCTCTTGTCTACACCATGTCTATCCTCTTCTGTTCCCGTTTGATGTGCTATTTTACGCACTTATCTACTGAGCCACGCAAGGTGTGAAATTACACTTCAGGTGTGAAAACACTTCTGTGTCTCCAAAGCAGGGCTTTCCGCTCTCTCAAACTGTTCCACTGAAAAAGCTGTCAGGAGACTGACAATCGAGGAGCAAATCGTGAGCCTGCACAGCTGCACAGCTCTCAAGTTACTGCGGGGAAAGTTCAGCCCAGTCATTAGCTGAGGGTGCCAGCCGGCTCCCAGCATAACACTGGAGATGAAGTAGACCTTGCCAACAAAGACCTACTCGTTAGACAGAAAAGCAAAGCTCTGACATGAAATAGTTTCCTGACTGTATCTGGGAAGGAAAGAACTGCTTTATCAATTCCCACAGTAATATTCAATGCTGGTGGTGCTGAGGGACTCAAATCTGTAACAACCCGTCAGAAACAAAGCCCAAGAGAAGACTCTCTTCTAGCTCGACTCAGTGTGAAACCACACAAGGTAACTAACTACCAGACACTATCTCCTGCAGTACTCGTAGAGATGCCACTTTGCTTCACACTGACAAACCATAAGGTGCACTGAAGCATTCTTCACGTGGAAGTCCTGGTTGCTGGTCTGAGGCTGTGGGGAACTCCCTGGAAATAGAGATAATTGGGGAATAAGGGTTTTATGGATTTTTTTAAAATGTATTCAACCCATCTCCCTTTGGTTTGTTTTTTTGTTGTTGGTGGTTGGTTGGATTTTTTTTTTGGTAAGTAAAGGATTTCAAAATAGTGAAAAATCTCCACCAGGCTGATTTTTAAATACAATCAGCAGCTAATTAGAACACTTCCCTGTTTGAATTTCAATTTTTTTTTCAGATTGAAAGCTTACATTTTCTACATAATTTCAGTGCATTTTCCAAACCAGTCACATTTACAGGCAGAAAACTGAAGGAGCTCATTTCTCCTGACGTGCAGGAGAAGAGTGTTGAGACCTAGGAATTGATGGAGATGGAGACCTGGCCCAATACCTCCTTTTTTCTCTATGGATGTCCTTGATGTCATACCCCTTTCCCCACCACCCTCTGAGAACTGCTTTGCTGAGGGTGAAGCATTTGACTGGCACCATAGCAGGGGCTGGGAATGGGCTGCAAGGGCAGAGCTGGGGCGTGGAGCAGCACTGGTAAAGGTCCTGCCCCTGCACCCCTTGGCAGCTCCTGGGAGGGCGTCCCTGACTGCGCAGGGGCGGGGATGGGCAGAGTGGAGAAGCAGTCCTCAGCCAAGCGCAGCTACAAACACCCTAACTGCTGTCCCACCTCAGCACGGCAATGTGCTACACAACTAACAGCAGATGAAGTACTTTTTTAGCTTATCTTCCCATGCTACGCGAGGGAAAGGTCACCCACACATGCCTGTATCTTATTTTTCTGAGAAGATGGGGAAAGGACTGAGGTTGAGATTTTTCTCTCAGTAAACTTTCTATCATCCTTCCTTCTGACTGCCACCGGTATTGACAGCTCAGGGAGGATTCAACACACCTAACTGCAGGCACAGTCATTTCAGCGGTTCCCAAAGCAGTCAACCAAATAATTATAATCAGTACCACCAAAGAAGCATATGGCATAATCCAGCAGCGATCTAGTAGACAATGCTACCATTACAGATGATTGAGATCTTAGTACTAAAGCAAGCGCCACAGCTAAAACACCTCATAGGATGCTGTTTGAGGGTGTCCCAGTTAATTTTCCAGGCGATGAATGGATGAGTTTCTTGCAGTCATAAACTCTAGGATGTCACATCACTGACTTAGGTGTCTTTTGCAAGTGAGGAGTAATACAGTTGGCTTTAAAGCAAACAGAGCATCGCATGACCAGCGACTTAAACTCAACAGAGATCAAAGTCAGAAAACTGGGCTTTTTCTTTAATACACGTCAGATCGGCTACACAGTCTGCACCAAGGCCCTGTCTATACAGTACCAAGGTCAGTGGGGATGCTGCAAGTATGAGCTGGATCAGGTGAGAACATGCAGACTGGAAGAAAACTATGCTCAGGGCAGAGGTATTCATGCCCACGTAAATACAGGCACAAAACCAGTGCAAGTGACAACTAAATCAGGCTGCTAATTCTCGAATTTCTTCCACTGGGTGTATTTTACCAGCCAAAAGAACCAAGCTTGCCTGAACAGAAATTAGAGTAGGTGTAGATAGTATATATTTAGCATCTGAAATTTGCTTTGCAGAGCTGGTACGTGTGAGGCTGAGCTGTTATTCTGCTTCAGTAACTACATTTTAAAATTGTGGTTTGCCCTCATTGCATGGTACTCTTTGCAGCATCTTTTCAGGTGTCTCATCATGAAGCCCTTCCCAGTTCTCCTTGTGGTCCAGTCTGGTCCTCTGAGACAGAAGGCTCTCCCCTCCGGTTGGCTTTACTAAAGAAAACCCACTCCTGGCTGCACGGTGAAATTAGTGGAACCACAGCAAGGACAAACTTGAACCTTTACTGAGGAATGTATGTGAGAGCGCATCTATTCGTTACGAAGGCAAGCATTTTCCATCTAATTACATGCTCCGGTTCAGTAATGGCCTCATTACTGGGGTATCTCAGCACTCTACGCTCTTCAGTGTATTTACTTTCATGCCACTTCTGTCAACCACAGGAGAAGAGAAATTAAGGCTTACGTTCTTTAAAATGCCTAAGTGCTCACCTTCTATTTAGACACCAATCTCACTGACATGAAGAAAAGCAAAATCCCTTAATCTCTGGGAGTGTCTGAGTCTGCAGCTTGCCCATGGTTACACAAAAGTCTGTGAAGAAGCAAGAACAAAGTCTAATTTTTCCGAGACCAATTTTAGCCCTGCAGACAGCAGGCTCTCCTTCCCATAAAGCCTTTGGAGCAGAAGGTGATCGTTTTTCTCTAAACTCGTATTTCATCTCTGGTATGAGCGGACTGAACAATGTTCACGTATACATAAAATATCAACACCTCTGCATTTAATACAAGAGTGAAAAGCACTAAATCAAGAAAAGCTGCAAGAAGCCAGACACATTTTGGGCTGACGCTGCATAATCTTACTCCAGAGGTTTGGCCAAACCTCTCCTCGTGACAACTGCTCTGTCTCCATCAATACTGCCCCAACCATAAAACACCTCTTGAGAGCTCATCTGCAAAGGCAATCAGTTTATCCGCGATTCTTCTAATGACCCATTTCTGTCATCATCCTTCTAAAGGAACTAACTGATAATGACAACTCAGGGGAATAATCAACTATAATTTATACGTTCCTGTTTTTGGAGCAGGGACCATAGCGTGCGTTCTGCTTTCATTTACCCTGAGCTCCACCATGATTAATAAAGCTGACCCGTGAACAAAAACACTGCAAATACAAAAGTTTCTAACCCCCTGCTTGAATATATATTTAGAAAGGAAATAAACAACCAAAGACTCCTGACCCCTCAGGTCTGTGGACTGCAGGGTACAACACAGTGCCGTATGGACATTCCCTCCCACGCTCCAGGCAAGCTAGCTCATTTCCAAAAGCAGTATAACCACGTCAGCATCCTGCAATCCAGACTAATAACAGCCCCAGTAAAATAAAGCCTGGGGCCTAGAGTTTAATTTCTCCCAGCCGGCATGCCCCCGCTCTAAGCCAGCGTAATAAATGGCAGCATTGCATAGCGAAGCAGCCCCAGAGCTCAGCTCCACGCTACTCTGTACAGTGCAGCTCAACGCGAGGTCTCAGTTTGAGACCCAGAAGACTGATGCTCCATTAGCCACGGCTTTACCTCCCTAATAAACCAGCAGTGGAGCAGAAATACTCTGAACCCATCTCCCTGCAGCTGGATGGGGAAAGAGCAAGGAGGAGAATTGGACCCAAGCTTTTGCTCCCAACCCCACATCGTGAAAGTCTGGATTAGGCCAGAGGCAGCTCGTGGCCAAATCATACAAGAGCTGAGAGCTGCCTACTCCGTTGCTCAGGAGCCAACTTTTCTTCCTCTCTTCCACCAAGTCTCTGCTACTCAGGTTCCCTCTCCCGTGGCTGGCAGGTCTCACGCAAGGGAGAGGCTGTGATCTGGCAACCTTCATGACATTTGAGTCATCAAGAGAACAGACCAGCAATGCCTAATTTAAAACACACAGAAAGCAGCACACTGCTCCCAGAAGCACTGTTTGGCCTGAGGGGAGGTAACTGCCAGCACCAGTGGCTTGTTCCATTCAAGGAGACAGGCTGCAGAGGGGCAGCAGACAAGGGCTCCCTGGAAGCAATGCCCAGGTCTCTCGGGAAGGACAGCTGCTTCCAGAGAGCCTCTGAGCTCAGTTCCTTGGGGACCCTACTCTGCTGCCACAACTCACCATGTCCACTGCATTTCACAGTGTCAGCCCTCACCTGGGACACGTGTCAGGCTGCGGAGCCAGCATAGCACCTTCCCACGCTCTCCAGCCCTGAGGAGGTGCAGCTTTAGTCAGGTTTACACAGGCAGAACTCAGACACCTCTCCAGATGCACAAAATGATTCTCCTCTAATAAGGGCATTTCAACGCTTTCCACAAGGTAAGTCGGGCTTTATTGCATTGCTGCCGTCTCAGAGAGAGGGTGGGAACTTGAACCGCGAGTGTATCAGAAAGCATGAATGCACACTTTCTCAGCAACAGCAATGGTAGCAGCATGAGGTAAGGATGCTTAAGCCTGGCTTTTCCCATCTCCAGCAGTGGTGCCTACAGGCATGGCTTTGTTACACAGCCTGTCATCAGATCTGCAAACACTGCTCTGTAGTCACTGCAGATTTGCACTCAGCATTCACCTCCAAGTGAAATTTGGAATTGGGAGAGTTCTACCCTGGAAGCAGTGGCTCTGTCTTCTGCTTGTTTTGGGATGGGGGGGGAAAAAAAAAGAAGTAATTTTTTTTCTTATTCACAACTATGAGAATGGTAGATGCATCACAATACGTTCCACTTCGAATGCACTCCTTTGCTTCAGAGATACCTTCATTTTTATACCTGGCAAGAGTAACATGGATTAGACTTTCCAGAGACCTTTTAGGAATATAAAACTACTGAAAACATTAGTGGATAACCACATGGCATCACTGGATGTCTAATTATCATGGAACATCCCCCACAAAAACTGCTCCTTAAAAGTTCACTTTTCTGAGCCTAATCATCAACCAGCTCCAGGTCTCATATATGGTGGGAAGACCTGTACCAGGTCAGTCCATCCACCAACAGTATTCGATAGCACATGCCTCAGCAAGTCTATAAAAATATTGCAAAGATGACCTATGCTGATTTGCTCACAAGTTCTCTCCCAGTCCCCCAGTAATGAAGTTCAACAAGGTCAAGTGCCAGGTCCTGTACATGGGTCAGGGCAATCCTAAGCACAAAGCCAGGCTGAGTGGAGAATGGATTGAGAGCAGCCCTGAGGAGAAGGACTTGAGGGTGTTGGTTGATGAGAAGCTCAGCATGACCTGGCAAGGTGCACTTGCAACCCAGAAGGCCAACCGTATCCTGGGCTGCAGCAAAAGCAGCATGGCTAGAAGGTCAAGAGAGTGGATTCTCCCCCTTTACTCTGCTCTCATGAGACTCCAACTTGGAGAACTGCATCCATCTCTGGGGTCCCCAACAGAAAGAGGACATGGACCTGTTGGAGCAAGTGCAGAGGGCCACGAGGATGATCAGAGGACTGGAATCCCTCTGCTGTGAGGACAGGCTGAGAGAGTTGGGGATTTTCAGCCTGGAGAAGAGAAAGCTCCGGGAAGACCTTATAGCAGCCTTCCCCTACCTAAAGGGGGCCTACAAGAAAGCTGGAGAAAGACTCTTTACAAGGGCATGTAGTGATAGGACAAGGGATAATGGCTTTAAACTGAAAGAAGGTAGATTTAGATTACATGTAAGGAAGAAGTTCTGCACTGTGAGGTACTGGAACACATTGCCCAGAGAGGCTGTGGATGTGCCCTCCTTGGAAGTGCTGAAGGCCAGGCTGGATGGGGCTTTGGGCAATCTGGTCTAGAAGGTGTCCCTGCCCATGGCAGGGGGGTTGGAACTAGATGATCTTTAAGGTCCATTCCAACCCAGAGTATTCTGTGATTCTCTGATTTGTGACTCAAGAACTTCTTCAGTCAGAGGCAGTGTCTTCATATTTAATGCCCCTCAGTGGATCTTTTTTCATGAACTTGTCCTGTGCTGAACCAAACCCAAGTACACTTCTAGCATCCATGACATCCTGCTGTGAGGAGCTCAATAGCATAAGTGAATAGTTGTCTCCTGTTCTGGACCTGTTACACCCTCAATCCATTTAATGCTCCTTTGGTTTTGTATCTGGAGAGACAACAAACAACTGTTGCCAATTTACTTTCTCAATGACACTTCTGATTTCAGAGACCTTCGTGAAATCTTCACCCGTCTCCCTCTGCCATAGCATTGCAGGAGGTGCAGTGTATTCAGCTGCAGCTCGCTGAAAGCTGTTCCCATAACCCTGGCTGTCTCCAGCACTCCTCACAACATCTTTCCAGTTCTGCCATATTATATTTGAATAGAGGGAGACAGAATTGTACATGTATTCATTACACCAGTGACTATATTTACAGTCAAATATCAATTTTTAATTTTGCTCTCTGTATACTTCTAACCTTTAATTTGTTTTTCCCATTACCCCTACTGACCCTTCAGTGGATGTTTTCCTGGAGCTATTTACTATAAGCCTAATACTTCACTCCCAAGTGGCTCTGAGTCCATCCTGATTAAGTTTGAATTCCACCCCTACCCCCGTACAATATCTCATATTCATCCACACTTCATCTTCCACCTCACTGCCCAGCTGCTCATTACTGAGACATCCTTCTGGGGCTCCTTGCAGCTGGCCTCATCTTTACCACCCTGAAAAAACTTCCTTCGCTGATCTTACTGTGAGTTTATTCAAGCTATATTCAAGGATGGGCAACAAAAAGATGCAGTAGGAGAGGTGGTCTTGTACAAGCTTACTGTGACCAACTGGCATGTACTCAGCAGCAAGTAGCTGCCCAGCACCTCCACTGCTCTCTGGAGATCTGACTCTGCCCCAGCTCACCCTGATACAGATCGCTCTTCGATTACTGATGAGATGGAAGTGTGAATTACAAACCTTTAGGAGCTCAAGCAAATTCCCTGTTAGAGCAAGATATGTATGTTAAAAGTTAATTTTTTTATTCAGCCTCCTGGTCTGATTTGGAGTAATTAAAGAAATTAATCTGTGCCTTAGTTCTTCAGGAATGAAACAGGAACTTTCCTGCCTTCACAAACAAGTTGATAAAATAAAATCTACTGATGGCATTCAAACACTTTGATACCAGAGCAACAAATACCATGTAAGGATCCTAGTTCGTCTATGGGAGCATCTTCTGTACTTTTTGGCAGTGTTATCTGTGGCTCAGGTTTTCAGACAAGTCTTTAGTCCAGGGTTTTCACTTGTTCCCAGTAGAAATCCTGATAGCTTGTTCTCTCCCTCCTGCCTTTCCCAGCATTAATGCTATTGTATTTGTTTAATGGGGTTAATATGCTGCTGGTATAATAATGATCATGTACGGATGTAATTATTATGTGTGATTAATTCTGCAGCTGCTGAAAAGCCTGGAGGACTTTTCTCAGGCAAGGGAATATCTTTACAATAGTCCTTCTCAAGTTGTATTACACACAGACATAACCCCCCCTAGAAATGCAGAAGGGGAAAGAACGAAGGCTGGGTTAGAGGAGAGAAAGCTGCACCCAAGCAGAGCAGCTGATGAAGGTTAAACATCACACGGGCAGAGACCATCTCTCTGTTGCATGTTTACAGCCTGGCTAGCACAAATGGATCTTGGTCCATCGCTACAATCCCAGGGTACTACTGCCATGTGCATAGTATGTAACCGGTTATAAATTTTTAAAGACGTGTCTGCCACCGCGTAGGCTCCTCACATTCCTTTTTTTATAGTAACGATCCATTGAATGAGCAGACTGGGTTTTGTTCCAGGAAGATACAATACCACAGACCAAGATATGAATCCCTAGCACAGGTTAATGATTTTTACACGAACCAAAAAGAATGAGGTGCACAGCACACAACCCATTAGCGCTCAAATACCTAGGGTGTCCACATCTGACAAAACCGAGGATGTTTTTCTGCATGAGGCTTTTTGGCACACACTGATAATTTACAGTTTGATGCTGCAGCCACACTCTTGAGTGCTCTTAAGTGCTTTGAGTGATAATGGATCTATTTGTGTGATCAGGGATTGTAGACTCAGGCCTATAACTCAGCATGCTCCCCAGAACAATACCCAGATACTTAGCCTTGACCAAACTATCCCTAAATCCCACATACGTGACCTGAAGAGAAGACACTGCCTGCAAGATTTAAGTCTCTGTAAGCTGTCCAGCAGCTTCCTAAACCAGTTATTACCCATGTAAGCACCCATGTCTTTGATATTTACCTGACTCAGTTTAACTCTCCGCATCCCATTCAAAGGTTTAAATGAAGGACAAGATGTGCCCAGGAAAAACTGAGACATGCACAATCTCCTTTCATTCTCCAGCAGACCATCTGTTTTAGCTAACTCTGCAGTGTTTAACACCCAAAATCACCAATGTTCCAGTCCAGTTCCTTCTGCACACAGTGAAATCTGTGCAAGGTCACCAAGGAGGGAGCACATGCGCCGCAGGAGATGCTGAGCTCACCTGTGCAGGACCGCAGGTGGCAGAGAAGAGGGTCAAGGTGGGCAAAAAGCACAGCTGGAGAATTTGCTGTTGTGCGAGATGCTCGCCTGTCATTCCCCATAGCTGCAGCTACCAGCAGCAGCCAGTACAGAAGGCCCTGGGCTGTGACAGGACCACATAAGGATAGTGTATAGGGTCTGCGCATGCAGGGCTGGCAATGGAGACGGATTCTGCCCGTTGACTTCTCTCACTCTTACCATAAATGGCTGCCCTGAATAGCAGTTTGGCTTTGGATTGCAAGTGTCCCAAAGAGCTATTATATCTGAAATCCCCATGATAATTTAAAGACATAAACCACTCCCTCTGAGCCACAAACAACAGCACTGCAAACAGGACGTACGTGAGAAAACAGAAGGGCTGTTTGCTCACCCTCCAGAAAGGGAGACAGCAGCTTTAGTTTTCACCTAGCAGAAAGCTTATCGAGCACCTCATTCAGCCACCAGCATGTTTCAGGCAGGAACGATCAGCGTTCACAGCACTCCTCCGCAGTGCCTGCAGGAGTTATCAGTGACATGCTACCCCAGTATCTGAGACAAGTGCTGGGTTTTTTCCTTCTTTTTAACTTCTTCCAGTTTCTGCTTCACTGGGTTTTCCATTTCTCACCACACTACTCAGAACTTTATAGGCACAGAAGAACAATGCAGAATAAAGAAGAAATGATGTGACTTGGAATAAAAGAAGATTGTGATAGGTTCAGAATTTGCCTGTAATCGTTTATGAATTTCCGTGTTTCACCTAATAACTGGTCTAACACTGAGAGATACTGGTCCGACAATGCTAAAGTTGATCTGGATACAGAAGGGATGTGAAGAAACAACTCAAGATAGCCTTAAAAGCAAAGACGAAAGAACTGTTACAAAACGCTGTCAGGACTATTAGTTTAGGTGGCAGAAAGCTTTGGTTAGTTTATCAACCCGGTTTAACTAGGTTTATCTGAAGCCTTACAAACATCAAAATGGAAAATTCAGGCAGAATCTAAAACAAAAGTTCCCTAAAGGAAAGCCTTTTTCACTCATATCCTGCTCCTGTTCCAATCTCATCAACAAACACAAAATGCTTCTCAAGTTTAAAGATGCTGCCAGCCAAGCCACTGCGCTCCTGTGCACCCACCAGCTAAAAAGATGAATGGGACAAGATGAATCAAGGCAGCTAAACTTCCCCATGCTGAAAGCTAACCTGTTCACACATGGCTAATCCGCCAGACCCCATCCCAGCTGAGGCCCAGGACAGGCACAGCTCCCCAGCACACACCGATGACGGGTTATAGGGTGGCTCAGCTTACTGCCACACACGGAGCTAGACAACTCGAACACAGAAAGCCATTTCTTAGAAGAACACAAAAAATTACCAGTGATTTTGTCATGATACTGCAGGTAGGAAGCTAGAAGGCAACTACTTGATTTCTATAGAGCAAACATTTAATTTATGGGAAAAGAATGGGCATTATAGCACCTGACCCAACCAGACTCAAGACAACTTGTGCAGGGCCCGATTTGAGAACAGAAGTGCTGCATAATCCATATCTTCAGGCAGCTATGAGACAAAACTCCAATACCACAGGCAGATACACGAAAATGTGCCAGAAAAAACTGCAGCACATTAACTTGGACCTATACTGGGACTACTTTAATTTCATTTCTGAGAATAAAACTTTAGGGTATATCTACACTGCCACATATATAAACACAGGCAAGTTTGCTTGCTAGAGCACATGGTAAGACTCTTGTCTTAGTCTACCTTTGTTTTAAACTACTAAAAAGGTCCCAACTTGAAACCTTTTAATAAATCATACATATCCAAAGAAGAAAATGTCTTTAAGTAACTCACGTTATATTGCCACAGATAATACAAGACTAGCTGGGGCTACCGAGGCTGGGGTCACGTGTTTTACTGTTGCACAGACTTGCCTTTAATTCTCGAGGGACTGGTTGATGACACTAGATTATTTCTGTAATATACTGAAGAATGGTTTAGAGGAAACTTAAGATTTCATGTCCATATACTGAAATATTACCTAAATATTTTGCTAGCTCTGGGCCAAAGAGCGCAGCATCTCGCAAAAGCAATCACAGCGTTTTGCAGGCTGGAGATAGTATGTCAAATCCAGTGCATGCGAGGAACTGTAAAAGGTTATTCCCTTTGACAGGCAGGCAACCACATCACAAAAAGCAAACACACCAACAAACAAACCCCCCATTATTTCCCATTGCCATGAGCTGCTGGTTTCAGACAGGAGGCAAAAGGACGATACGAGATGAATACAGCACTGCCATTCAGCCCCTGGACGAGGCACCCCGGCAGAAGAGCAGATAAACCATGAACTACAGCTGCATGACCCCATCTACATCACGGACATTAGCACCATCCATCCACTATCCTGCTCAAGGAATACAAGCACTAACTAAACCTACTGTAAGGCAAGTTCCATTTTTTTACTTTAGGTACTGGAGGAAGGGAACTCAACTCTTGCAATCCAGAAGAGCAACTTTCAAATCTTCTTCCTGCAGAAGATTTTCTTGTGCGGCAGCAGAGAATTCCCAGCAGCAGGATCCCTAAAGGGCCCACAGCACCAGGTCACCTAGTGCTCAGCTGCAGAGCAAGGGGACTAAACAAAGCATATCCCTGGGAAACACTTAATGGCGCTAGGCAGGGCCTCTGTAGGGCAGGTGGTAACATACAATTATCTGAAAAGCGCTTCTTTCTTTTTATGGATCTGCTGAGAGTTACGCTGTGCTTTAGGTACAAAAGAACTTTTGCCATAATCGGATGTTGCAAAGATACATGCCATAAAAAGAGACATTCAGGTATTACTGTCCCATCAGCTGTGTCTTCAGACAATCACCTCCAATTATTGTGCTGTAAAATTTACCAGCACACATATTCGAAATAATGCTTTTAATTTTCAATCAGCTACTCTGCAAGGAAACCCAGCTCAGAAACGGCATAATTGAATATCTTGAGGAAGAAAATAAAAAGCAAATTTCGACTCAATGGTGTTATTTAATAGCAGTGAAAGTACTTACCAGGTGGCCTATTAATTGCAAGGTTTCGGAAATGACTGCCTTTGATCATCTCCACCGACAGCCGCCCCGTTGTGGCATTGTACGACAATCCCACGAGCAGCTCTGGCACCCCTCCATGCGACAGGGACTGTGTTGAAGAAGCGCTATCACTGTGAGAGATTGCTGACAGACTAAGCTGAGAGTCTGCACTCTG
>NW_010428774.1:51961-54502 GCF_000710305.1 Buceros rhinoceros silvestris | reverse complement strand
GGGAAAGAGCACTGAAAGTTCTCATCAGGACATTCACCACCACCCTCCCTTAATTTATACCTTGTAGTCTTGTTTAGTAAGATCTCTCTGAAGCTATAACAATGACTAAGAATGAATTATGATGGGGCACCAGAAGAATCAGAGCATCGCTTTTACAAAAACACATCTCTGAACTTTATTTTTAAAGATGAAGAACTCTGCCTAATGTGTTACCAATAGTGTAAATCAAAGCCTCTCAGATAAGCATATACATCCTACTACATCAAATGCACAGGAAATCTCCTTGACAATGACTTTTGGAAGGAATGCATTTTGGAGTTTGGGGTTTTTTTTAGGTCATGTACAGTGTATTATCTTACATTCCTTCTTTGCTACCATGATGCTCTCTCTAACCCCTTTTCACCCAGAGTATGAAGTTTTAATCATTTCATGGGCACAACCTCTCACTGAGCTTTTTGCAGACAATGAATCACAACAGAGCTCATGTACACAAATTGATTGGCATAGCCAGGGCTGAATACAACTGTGATGCACGTGAAAGACTACAAAGCAGCACAGACAGTTCCTCCTCACAAGACTCATCTCTTCACTTCCATCTGTCATGAGAAGGAACGTTACTAACATGGAAACATGGTAACATGGAAGCTGCACAACACAAAGACTCACAAGCTAGTAGCTAGTGCCAAATGAGGTAGCTGTAGCCCCGGCAGTAGTACAGGTCCACCAACATAACGGTGCACAAGAACTACTATCCTTGTTGAAGTTAAGATGTAATTAGCCTCGGTGGTTCCAGGACCAACCTCTTATTTCTGCATGGCACAGCATTTGATGACTTGTGTAGATGTAGTATATCCACATGATTCTGTGTAAGCTTGCGAGCCAAGCTGTTGTAACACAGCTTGGTGGAGGGAAGATCTGTCCTGTGCTTCCCCTTACTGATAACTTTCAAAGTGATAATAGGACAGATCCACCAGATGCATCCTAACAGCTCTGACTGAAAGACACCAGGTACAGCTGGACCCCATTGGACCCCATTCACCAGGTGAATAATTTTATGGACTCCATATTTCTTTCATCAAACTTACACTCAAGTTACTCCTTGGCTCCAAGACCAGTGTCACCTTTGCTTCCCCTTCCTGGCTGATGTTGCTCAGGTAGAACAACTGCTCTCCCATCATCCTCTCTCCAATCATCTTGTGCACCGCATAGAGGCGGAAACGAATGGCGTGGCTGCTTAACTCCTCTGGCTCCAGCTTACTGAAAGTAATTTTATCCTTGAACACGGGGATGGGTCCTCTCTGAACACTTGTCTTACCCCTCTGCTTCTTGCTAGGCATCAGGACTGTGTGCACTTGCCAGGTGTTCACACCACTGCGGTCTTTGTCTGGGATGTCCCTCGCCTCCAAGATAGTAACCACTAGTTTTTGACTTGAGGCTTTATAGTTGAAGATGACATCCAGATCACCACATTTACAGATAGGCTCATGAGCACCATGATGAGCTGGTACACTGTCCACTCCATTATGTCCCTGCAAAGAGAAGGAAGAAGCAAAACCTCCGTCAGAGTTCAACTGCCTCTGTGATCCCAACTCTATTTAAAAAAAAAGTGTTCTCCTCACTTCTGCTGGCAGGCGTAGGCAGTTGCTCTGCAAAACAAGGATCCCACTGTTTCTTGAAAGGCCAGTGATAGTTAATTGCCTGGTTCTGTGTAATATTCCCCACACAATCCAGTAAGCAACAGCACTTGTGAAATATTTCCAACAAAAAGTTTCAACAACATTTAAATGTTTTGCAAGAGACTGTTCATTTAGAAAAAAATCTACATAGGGAAAAACTAAACAAGGTGGGTTTTTAAAATTTCATCCTGTCAATTTTAAGGCATTAATAAAACTTTTTGGCTTCATTGGGTTAAAAAAACCCCAAATTGACATATTACTTTGAACATACAGAGGGTTTTTTAAAAAATGGACCTTTTCTTACGTTACTGAAATCAAACAATTCAAAGTTAACTTTTTAGATGTTTTGATCTACTGGAAATTAAAAGAATTAAGCACAGCGTTTAGTTTGATGGGTGGGGAAATCACCATGTCAGAATTTCTCGCAGAATGGAAATGCAGTTTCTAGACACTACCCTATAATTTAATACTCTTTCTACAGCTAAAGCAATGATAATCGAGAAAAACAGTCTAATTAAATACATATTGATTCTTTATTCTCTTTTTAAATCTCCCAAGAGAAGCATCTGTTCCTTCTGTTCGGTTTGGATACTAATGCATTCAGAATAAAGATTCACACTAAGCAATCAAAACGTGCGCAGACCAATCCACATACAATCTTTTACCTACTTTTAAAACAAGAATCATCCTGATAAAACAAGATAAAGACCATGGATGCTCACCTCACCTTTTGATGAGTGGGCGTGTGCACTTTTGCTCAAAAAGTGGTTTTTTATCTTAGAGCTAGAATGTGCTTCATGTGATAAAGGGGTTGCTATAGTGATCAATGATTTGTATTTAAACATGAGTATACACTGTACTAGGG
>NW_010428774.1:4229-51847 GCF_000710305.1 Buceros rhinoceros silvestris | reverse complement strand
GGGAAAGATTTTCAGTTAATAGCCAGAAGGTGAATTAAGGCCTGTCACTAGCAGTCTGAGTCACCCTCCTCCTCAAACATTTATCTTCTTTCGCATTTCAAGTAACACTTCTTTTCAACACAGCAATCTTATTGTTTGGAGTACAGATGGTGGGCCGTAGGACTTCTGATGTAATTCCCTTCAGAAGTGTCTATGGTGGTTTGTGCTTAAAGCAAGACCTTGGACAAACCTCAAAATTTATATCTACTTCTTCTCAATTGACTTTTCAAGTGCTCAGGTTCACCTGCCATGACAAGCAAAGCTCCATCTTTTCATATTTTCGTAGGTGTTTAAGATTGGTGCACGTGAATACAGAAGTCCATGTCTGCACGTGAGCGATAGAGACCTGCTGTCATATATCCTGCAGAAGTAATGTCAAAGACAGGGAAATCACCGTTTGGTCAGCACGTCATATATCCTGCAGAAGTAATGTCAAAGACAGGAAAATCACCGCTTGGTCAGCACACGGCATGACTTGGTTGTCCACAAAAATGCCCTTCTGTATGAACAGGCTGCAAAGACAAAAACCCAAGGCAGGCCAGGTTGCCTGGAGGGAACCTGATGCTATGCAAATGTTAAGAGCTGCTGTGTAGCTGTCAAGTTATTTATGTCTCGTTGGTGAGATAATATTTAAGGAGAAAACCATGCTGGGTTTGTTTGGTGGGGTTTTGGTAGCGGGGGGAGGAGGTTGCTAGCTTATGTTTGGTGCAGTTTCGGTAGAAGGAGATGGGGCTGCTGGCACAGCCCCTGTAAGAAGCTTCAGGAAAAGCTGGATTTGGAAAACCTCCAATTTGGCCTCACCTCTGGCAACGCTGAGCCAATCAGCACCTCTTCGAATAAACATATTTAAGAAGGGAAACTGGTTTGGCAGGGGCCTTTGTTTTGCAAGCGCTTCTTTTGTTTTCGGGGTGTAGGACAGGGACAGAGAGACAACCATGTGGTCACCCAGGTTAGTGAGGAAGGAGTCAGAGAGGCATTCCAGAGCAGCCCTTTCCCTTTGGCCCATGGCAAGAGGGCAGGCTGAGCCCCTGCAGTCCTTAGAGAACTCCCATGCATCATCATAAATCCACAGGTACGAAGATCCAAGAGACTCTTTCCTGTCCCAATAGGGCGAGTACCTCATCTTCTTGCAGTATGTAAGGGCAGACTGAAGGCCAGCTACCCGGTTTTTGGCAGAACAGCTAGAAAGGATCTGGATTTCAGGAACTCTTATATTGTGCTACTATAGCTGTGGACACATTCACTGCAGAAAACTGCATGAACTGGAGACAGGGAAGGAAAGAAAAATGCCGAACTCCGTGGACATGACCCTTCCATGGGCAGCCAAGCCTTAGAAACCTTACGGGCTGGCTCTTTCAGAGCGCACTGTGCTACCTGGGACTCATTCCTGTACAGGTTTTCAGCACCCAAAGCTTATGGACATTCAAACTTCTTTGTATGGAAATCATTGCCAGAATTCCCCTCGGCTTTCGGAGCTCAGCTGGGGCTGTGAGCCGTTTGTGAACGACCTGGTTATACAGACACTTAAACTGGAATCCAAGGAAAGCGTGGGGGTTAGATACTTCATCTGGATTTCTTTCTTTCCCTCTTCCCAGCACAGTTGTTGGGAGGTCAAGCCAAGCATACTGATTGATACTGTATGTCTAACCTGGTCATTCAGGACAGCCAATATCCACTTCACTAGGTAAAACAAGGGCATTTCTGCCAGAGAAACCTGAAAGAGCAGCTAATTATGGACAAGGCTAGAAATGGTACTTGTGGTTCCACTGCAGGGGCATAAAATTATCATTTTTATCTCTGAAGAGAGGTCCTTTGAGTGGAGCATAATAGCACTTGGACATTCCTGGCATGTCAGAACATTTAGTTCCTGCAATAAAAAGTCTTTCATTAGTCCACACAATACCACTGAATGAGAAGCTGCTTGTAGTAGGTAAGCTGGGACCTGGGCATATCCGCCCCCTGATGCTATAACCATTCTTTGCAATTTTTAAAATGTGGCTACCAGGAGCAAAATGAGAGCTGTATTCCAAAGAAATACAAGAGGACACTGGAGACATCGCAGCACATGTGAACCATGACAATGTACATCGGGTGTGGAAAAGGAGAAACGAGCCTCAAACGGGCAGACAAACAGTGCGTGCCAGAGGCACACAGCACAGAGAGGGCAGGGCTGCAGCCCCGTAGAGTTCCTGTGTGTTGTGTAGTATTTTGTGGGGCTGGATTCTGCGGCAAACCAAAATGCTGTTCAAAACACCCCTCAGGGTTGGAGCACATGCACCAAGAAGCTGCTTTCCACCTCTCTAACTGGCTGCCGGCAGCGTGCTCTGAGGAAAGGAACCTTTCCCTCAAAGCCTCGTGGCTCAGTGTGATGGCGGTATTAGTTTCCACAGCTGAAGAGCAGTCTCTCTTAACACAGGCAGAAGACATGACCTTTGTGCTGTTCTTTTAATATGTCTGATGCAGGATGCTATTTTTTCCAGAAATTTAATCTTGTGGTAAAATAATAATGAAAACCAACCCATAACGCAGAAAGATTATGAGACAAAAAGGGTATGTGAAGTCATCAGGAGCCTTAACATCTGCAATGTTTTCTTGAGGCTTCAAAATAAAGGCACAGGACTGAGGAAAAGCGGAAGAGCTCTCAGGCTCTCTCCTTCCCTGGAAAGATGCCTGGTACCAATGGGGGACCAGAGTGATGGTCACTTGGTCAAGTGATGGGCCACTCCCACCCAGCTGTCTCCGGCTTTCCAGATGTTTCCCATTGTCTAAGCCATAGGAACCAAGATGCCTGGTACCAATGGGGGACCAGAGTGATGGTCACTTGGTCAAGTGATGGGCCACTCCCACCCAGCTGTCTCCGGCTTTCCAGATGTTTCCCATTGTCTAAGCCATAGGAACCACGTGGAAAAAGAGGCACCGATCTGACCCAGTGACCACACACCATGTCTCCAGACACACACCCTGCACACACAGCCAATAACAAAGCCCTGGGCCTCCGCAAAGTCTCTTTGCTAAATGATAGTAAATGCTGTCAGGCAGCTAACGGCTCCAATTTCAGTTCAGAGATCACAGTCAGAAATCAAGCAATAAAACAGCTTCTCTGAATGAGTGTTAGTAGCAAGAGGTAAAATGCCAGAAAAAGGGGAAACACGTAGGGAGGGGTGTTATGTTCATGCACACATGCACACAGGAGTACCATTATCTTGTGCTGATCGATTTTTCACTTCATTTCTCCTTTAATGTTTTTTTGGCCCGCAATATCCTTCAGAGGCTTACACCGGCTGTAATAAATGACAATTCACCATACCTCAGGGCCCCAAGCCGATGAGCTGTCAGTAGCATCATTTACTTCAAATCTCTGGTTGGTAAATGCTGTCTCCATATCCGAACGTCCTTCGGTGGCTTGCTGGCTAATGCTGTCGGCAAAGCCGGACTCCATCCTAGGCCCTTTGTGCTGCCCAGTGCCCCTACTCTCAGTTGTTGTTCTTGAATCAACAGATACGTGGTCATCTTCACAATAGGATAGGTTGTCTTGGTAACTCAGTTGGCTTAGTCCATCCAGATCTAAAAATTTTCAGCAAGAAAATAATTTGAGAGATTAGAAAAAATTCTCCCCCTCTACCTCCCAAAATGTGCCTTTCTCTCCTTTCTTTTCCCTTTTTCCCCCCCGTCATCTCCAGTGTGTGCAAGAGACAGTTTGTACCTCTGAATACTGCAGCACTGAACTTATAAAATAACAAATCCTGTACAAATCAGCATTTGATGAAGTGGACATGGCTCTTTCTCACCCCATCCTGAACTGAAACTGGTTGTGTTTACTTGAAGAAGTTAAACCACTAAAAGCAATTATCAGTGGAGTGTCTGGGATATTCAAGTGCCTGGGGGCTGCTCTGTGGCCCCAAAGCAATCGTTTCCATGATAACACAGGTCAGACAAATTACAGAAAAGCACAGCATAGGCCTGATGAACAGCTATCAGCAATTTTCTTCTATGCAGGAGAAGGAGGAGGAATGAACAGGAGTTAGCATTGCCCTCAAGGGATGGTGCTGGTGAGGAAAGGAGTATTCACAGAGATGACAGAGTGCCACCATGACCCTATCGCCCACCCCTGAGAGCTTGGGTGTGCATGACCAGCCCTGCAGGCCAACTAGGAACCTTCAGATCCCCTGTTTGGGCTAAATTGCCCCAAGGGCAACTGAGAGGAGACGTAGTCCCTAATTTCCTGCCTGCTTTTATTAGTTTTAAATCATCTGATCCTACACACTTACTCCATGGACTAAAAATAAGGTTTGCTAATGAAAATTAAATAATCTTCTCTGATTCAGACCACAGATTCCTTCCTTGCACCATTGAAATATCTATTTTGAACACAGAGCACTTTTCTCTACTTGAAGGCATCAGTGAGAGCTCTCTGGGTGGAGCAACACAGATAATTACATGTGCAGGGACAGCGATGAAAATAACATCATGATTTGGCCTTGAATGTGTTCTGCAAGCACTTTCAGAAGAAAAACAGGGACCTTTCTCCTCCTAATGCATCTGATGCCAGGCCCTGCTTTAGGAACACAAAGAGCTAGATTCTGCCCCTGCCTCTTTCAAGTAAGCAAGGAGCAGTTACAGTGAAAGAAAACAAGCTGTGCTTCCAGACACCTGATGACAGTAATGAAGACAGAAAGACTTTCTTTGCAAACACAGCTATTTGGGGTTTAAAGGTTTCACGGAATGGTTGAGGTTGGAAGGGACCTCTGGAAGTCATCTTGTCCACCCACCCTGCCCAAGCAGGGCCACCTAATTGTTTGTTCTCAAACTTGCAGGTATGATCTCAAGACGGTCATTACTGTAGAATGATCTTTTTTTTTTTTTCCAAATTTGGTCCCCAACTCAAGTCTTTTAAAAACACTATTAAGGACTGTGCTTAATAAAAAACTATTAGTTTGCTTTGGTTTAGATGACTCAATGTTTTCATTGCGTGCCTGATAAAACGTGACAGGTGACATGGAGTTGTCACCATGATTGGTGACAATTGACATGAGAAGGCCTCTGCTGTGGAGATAGGCTGAGAGAGCTGGGTTCTTCAGCCTGGAGAAGAGGAGGCTCTGGGGAGACTTTATTGCTGCTTTTAAATACTTAAAGGGGGCCTACAAGAAAGGTGGGGACAGGCTTTTTAGCAGGACATGTTGTGATAGGACAAGCGGCGATGGGTTAAACTGAAAGAGGGTAGATTAAGACTAGAAATTCTTTACTATGAGGTGGTGAGACACTGGAACAGGTTGCTCATGTGGATGCCCCCATTACTGGAAGTGTTCGAAGTCAGGTTGCATGGGGCTTTAAGCAACATGATCATGGGAGGCGGGGGGTGGGGTTCATGGTTTGGTCTACAAGATCTTTAGAGGTCCCTTCCAACCAAAACCATTCTGTAAGTCTCTAGACATCCCTCTGTCTGTAACAAAAAGCCCAAAACTTTCCGAGTAGAAGAAATTCTGTGTTTGGACTTAGCAGCAAATACGCTGTTCTGCTTCATACCTTCTCGAGAAAGAGAAAGAGAAAGAGGAAAAGAGAGAATCCAACATGGGGAATGGGGATTATACTTGGGAAGCATTTCCTGGAGGTATGCAGAAGTCCCTGCCCCTCTCCTTGGCTTCTCTTTCAATTTAACAGCTCAGAGTTTAGAAGAGTAACTTTATCCCCTTTCTTCAACTGTGAATGGTCTCACATTCTGCCTCCCAGTAAAATGCTTCAAGCACAGGCACTTCAACAGAGGAGTCTGAGAACACCTCACAGCTTTGCCATTACAGTCCTCTTCTGAGACATGGGAGACGGTCCTTCAGGAGGAAAGAGGGATCCAAATTCAGATCTCTCAGATTTCAAGTAAGTGCTCTTCTCACCCCCTTCTGAAATGCAAACCTCACCTCTGCTCCTCCTCATCCTATCTGACAGACCTAGTCCTGAAACTGAGAGCCCTCATTGTCCAACCTCAGTTTTAGCCCCGAACTGAAACTCTTCAGTGAGGGTAGAAAGTAATTTGATTTCTTGCCATTACTCCCATTCTCCCCCACAAAGCTAGAAAACGGAAAGAAGTAAACATAAGAACGTAAGCAAGAAATAAAATAACAGAAATTCTACAAATTTACTGAGACTGAATGGGTACAGGCACTCCTTAAGGCATTTAATTAGCAAGCCAATGTCTAACACACATTTTAAACAGTGGGTCATCCATCAAAGCACACCACACAGCAGGCTTTCAGAATAAAATGCTACTGCAGAAAGAAATTATCCTCACACAATTGTCTTGTGGTTTTGACTCCTGCTGGGATAATATCTAGATCAATAATAGGGGAATTTTCAAAAACTACATTAAAGCTGTAACGGGCTATTCATAACAGAACTCCAGAAATATATTAATAGGGCAAGCCATCTCCCTAAGACTCAGGCACAGAATGAATGTGTTAGGAGCGCAAATGTAGTATTTGGGGAAAGGAAGGGAAAAGGTGATTCACCAAAACCATTCAGGGAAACAGTCTGGCTTTTTCTTTAAATTTGAAATAGATTGGTAAAAGATAATAACTTCTAAATACCAGTATCAGAGGATCATTATAGGTAATAGCCCAACTATACAGACGAGAACAACTACACCTCTCCAGTTACATCCCTTCTAACATTATAGTCACCAAAAAAAGAGGTGAAAACAGAAGTTCTTCACGTAAAGGAAAAGGTCAGAGCAGTAAAATGCCTGTAATTTACTTCAGAGATCTTTAAGGAAGAAAATGTCAACTGTCTTATGAATACCTGACATGAATAAACAGCACAGCAGCAGGGATATACGTGGAGACAGCATTATCTAACTATCTGAACTTTAATTAGCTGAGAATCCCCACAGAGCAATAGCAGCCAATTCCAAAATTATCACTGTACAGTAGGAGAGTGTGATTTCGTTTTTTAATCCTGCCCCTCAAACTTTCCCTGTTGTGTCACATGTGTACACAAGCCAGCAAGGAGGCAAGGGGAATACTGGGGGACAGAAATCACCAATAAATCAGGGAAGTCTGTATTCAAGGTTGGAGAACTGGCTAGGAAGAACCCGTGACTTTTGTCAGATGATGGGATGAGCATTACCTCTGAATATAACTCTAAGAGGTACTGGGACATGGAAGCATCTCTCCAAAGATACAGGGAAAGCTCAGCACATCAAACACAGAAAACCAGGCTGGAAAATATGGTGAAGTCCCCCTTACATTGGCAAATAAATGGCCTGCTCACCTTACAGTACCTTTCCTCTTGTTCAATCTCTCACTTCGATGAAGCATTACAATGTGCCAAAGAAATGTCATGAGAGGCCTCATCACTTATTAAAACACACTGCCAGAGTTAAGAGATGGAGCCTAGCAGACCTTGCTAAATGAACACCACATAGTTCACTGGCCAGCAAGAAACACTGAGATTAAGAGTTTAATGTGTGCCTCTTACCTGTGCTGACCAAGGCGATGTTTGCTCTGTGGACTGCAGTGAACTGTTGTGCTTTCACGAGAAAAGGCATGTCTCGCCTTTGTGATTTTCCAAAATGAAAGAGATTTGATCCCTTCTTCTAGACTCTGTATAAACACATGCTGAAACTTAAGAACCTGTTTATGGTTCTTAAGGAAGAGGGGTATCAGTATGGATGTAGGTACTTCTGGACTTGAAAACCTCCTAGCTACTAGCTGTGATTTTCAAACTCCTCTTCCTGAAAGGCATTAACAGCAGCAGAGATACAAGTTCGTGGGACTGAGGCATATTTGTCCTCATACAGCAGTAATCCTCTTGCCTGGCCCTTGCTCCAGCCCCAGTTCCAAATCACTCTGCAGTACCCCAGCACCACGAAGCCAAACCAGATGCAAGGAGACCAAGCAGTGCTCCTGCCCCTGGTTGTTTTGAGATTAGCCATCAAAAAGTACCAAAAATCTTCCTAGAAGAGCCTCAAAGGAGCAGAATCATTATCCAATTACGACAAATCTAAACAAAAATGGCCTGTAAATTTTTGGGGTTAAAGAGGAAAAGGATCTTAAATTTCAAGTGACATTATGCAATCAGGCCAAGATTGTTTAATTTACCACATGCTGGGTAATAGCCTGAGAAGACTCCATGTTTCCAGAACTAAAATAGGCTCTTTATTAACTGAGTGATTTGCAGCGAGGCTGTGGGCAGAGCTGGCATTCAAGCCATTCAGCTCCCCAGAGCATCCTCCAAACATTTCCTTCCTGCGGTGCGCACTCCTCTTTCCAAGCTCTATTGAGGTTACTACAAAGATTTTTAACAGGTGAAAAGTTAATGAGTCCAAAGTGCAGACTGTCGTGACACTGATAGCAGAAACAGAGGATCAAGGAGAATCTCGTGTATGAACATGAAGTGAGAAGACTTTGCCGTGTGTCAAGGCTGAGTGGGAGAGAAGCTATTTGGGGCTCTCCGAGACGCTCAGCTTTGCTGTATGCCTGAGTTTGCTACAGATTTCTGATTCTGTAAGAAAAGAAAACTACTAGCTATATGAGTAAAAGGTCTGGTAAGAGAACACAAGGAGAAGGGGAGTCTCGGGCAGAGTCTAAAGAAGGTCTGAAACCGCTACGATTCCAATCTGGGCTCAGCACTTTCAAAAGATCCTTCATCCCTCCCACCTAGAAAGGCCCAGAGGATCTGCTCAGCTCAAACAGTGTTTGATACACCCTTGGGGCTTTACATCTACAAACCTTTCTGTGTTTTGTGATCGTGGCACCAGCCAGGGGCCAAAGCGGACTCTCGCACACATGGAGTTACCAGACCAGCAACTGTGAGGTAGCAGAGTGTGGGGTTATCTGCGTTTCCCCCAACCACTCAGCATTTCTCCCAAATAAATGTCTCCTATTGGGAGCTGTGGTTGTGCCCAACTATCTCTGTACACCCCGTAACAGCAACTCTACATCCCTCAGAAGCCTCTCTGGGTTTGAAGGAGACTTGAGATACCCAAGGATTAGTTTATAGGCATTTGTTCATAACGAAAGGATCTAATCTTGAGCTTAGTGAGGAATGGGGCAGAGAACCAAATGTCTCAGTGAAGGCATGCTTCAACATCTGGTTTCATCTAGATTCTGTCTGGCTATTTAAACAATATTAACTCTGAGAGGAAAAGTAAGAGCAACTCTGCACCATGTTGTGCCAGAAAAAGAGTTTGATGAAGAGCCGTATCTTGAAATGATCGCTCTAATCAGAGGGTGCATTAAAATCAAGCAATTGTATTTCAAAATTGAAACATTCTATGGAAGTAAAACCAAAGGGCACTTTCACAGCTCTTCCCTCTAATGAACTTCTCCAGACTTTAGAATGTGTTCAGGCCAATTTTCTAAGCAGCTACGTTTTTTAATGCATTTCATTTCTGTTTGTATAAAAGAGTCATTACATTAGTCCATAGAAGATCATAAAATTCTTCCCTTCAGTGCCATAAATTTCTAGTTTCTGTCATTGCCTGACATTTGGCGTATGCGCTGGCAAATGATACAGCATAATCCATTCACTGTTCACCTTGTGTTTGCAAAGCTGTTACAAAAGGAGACATTCAACTAAAAGGCTTGCTAAAGAAATGACTTAAGTGACACAGATCAAAAATAATTAGAACGAAGTCCTGCAGCCTTTACTCTGGCAAATTTGGGAATAAATTCATGAAAAACCCTGTGGATTAGGAGCCAAAATTCAAAAGCCGTGTACAGTTAATGGAAAGATGTTCAGGGATTTCAGCAGGGCTGGATCCAGGATCATCCCTCTATGTGTTTTAGAAATGAGCTGCAGCTAACCAATAAGGAAACCAAATTTAGTAAGAGGGAAAGCAAGATTCAGGACTTGTTCTCCGCAACAAAAGAACCTCTCCATGTTGAGGCTACAGACCTTAGACTGCAACTTCTTTAACCTTATTTCATGAATCAGCACCTTTGCATTCAGGTGACTCTGTACCGTATTCCCCGTTGCTGGACAGCAAAGAGCTGCATTTGGGTCTGCGTTCCACGCCTGCTGCTCTTGCTTTTTCAGATACTTCTGATCGAAAACTTTGTGAGCATGACACAGACATCTCAGACTGCTTAATCACCTCATTGTCACTGCCTGAAGGTGCTGTTTGTTCTTCACCCTCCCTGTAACTCTTCACTGAGAAAAAAACACAACTCAGGCTTTAGTCAATCTGCTGCCCTTGGCCAAGAACCCAGATGACACAGCACACTTCTAGCTCTCAGATGGACCTTCTCTTCTTCTGGGGAGAAAAAGGGAACCAAGGGTTTAGGGAGGGCTGGGGAATGAATTTGAGAATCACCTGTTTCTTCAAACCTCTGGAAAGCATGTGAATGTCATATTTCATCAGCAATACCTACATATTATTAGACCTTGCCCAATTCTGCACGTTACGCTATTTTTTTTAATGAAGGTATTTAACAGAGCAGAACACAAAATATGACACAAGACACATAGAGAACCATTTGTAAAATCATCAGCATGTGCAAAGACAAAGTAGTAAGCAAAGGACTTGAAAACTTTTTCTTGCTTTTATTCCCCTGCAGCTCCTGCTAAGGTGGAGAAGGAACTTCTTTTGTGCAGAAAAAGCAACTCAAACGTAACCTGCTCTAGGTGGTACCATAAACACATAAATACGGCACGTGGCTAACAGGCACTGCTGACTCCATCTGCCAGCAGCAGAGATCAATGTAAATTATAACCTTTAAAAGTGAAGATACGCATTTAAGCACGTTCTGGTGAGTGCCCTTCCTCTCCTGCTACCAAGGTGTGCTTTGAATATGAGATGACTGCACCCTCATCAGCACGTGAATATCTGCCAGATGGGGGAAGGAGGGTTCAATACACACTACACGTACTTGGCCTTGCTTTGTCAGGATGAAAACGCAGCGGCTTATTGCCGATCTCTCTGGCACCACCATCAAGGAAGCACAACAGCAGCACGTTTTGACCCACCGACACGCACAGAGGAGGAAGCGGTGGGGATGACGGGCTGTCGGCGTGTACGTGCATGTTTGCATACACGCATGTGAACAAGCCAGCTGTCAAGTAGCAGGATCGATGTGCCAAAGCTAATTGTACAAGGTTCCACAAGGCCAAGTGCTGGGTCCTGCACTTGGGACACAACAACCCCCTGCAGCGTTACAGGCTTGGGGAAGAGTGACTGGAAACTGCCCAGCAGAAAAGGACCTGGGGGTGTTGGTCAACAGCCAGCTGAACATGAGCCAGCAGTGTGCCCAGGTGGCCAGTCTGCTGCTTGCTCTTGAGCATGAAGTACATAATATCGTTGTCAAGACTCACTTTGATAATCACCGTGGCAAACCTGAGCAGCTGAACAAACAGGCATGGAGGACAAACGGGTGGAGGGCAGCTTCCTCAGTGACACTACCTGGTTTGGGAGGGAAAGCACCTTTTTCTACCTCAAATTTCACATCAATCGCACAGCTACAGGTTTCCCCTACAGGTGGGGAAACTGGATCCTGCTTTTACACACTGTCTAGTGTCTATTAAGAATGTGCAGTACAAACTTCATGACAACTGCTATGGCTGCTCCATAAATTCACCTGCTGCTGCACAGAAGACAGCTCTCAACAACTTGGGCAGAGAGGAGAGAGAGCAAGGAAGCCGGCAGTACCAAAGCAAACTGCTCCCACCAGCAGCCCAGCAGAAGCTGGCTTCCCTCATGCTGCCACGCTGGCAGATTTGACTCTCTGGTCTGATTTGCCACAGTTTGACCATAAGCCTGTTGTTCCCTCCAGAAAATTGCTCTCAGTTGGAGGAAAAAGCTAAGTGTTCCTATTCTGATAAAAATGGAAAAGGTTTTAGACATTAGTCTGTAAATGGTCAGTAACCAGCTATCATAAAAATTGATTATTTTTATGTAAGCTGTTAAAAATAAGTTCCTTTGAATTTTTTTTTAAAGAAGCTGTAACAAACCTATGGCCTAAATGTGCTACGACCTATTCAAATAATTGAAACACATAAAGCTAAATGTTCCTTTTTAGACTACTGTGTGGTCAATTCACTACCTGCAGTTCATGCAACATCTACAAAATTAATTTAAATGCTTGGCAAATGCTGATAAGTTCTATTTATACATGTATATATTTGGGGTATTTAAGATAAAAAATAAAATTACTCCAGTTTAAACAAAAGTCCTCTCTTCACTCAGCTTGCCAAAATAATACATCATCTTTAGTAACTAAGCCACATCTTCCACCATTTTCTACAACGACTAACATTAAAATCCTGGGTCCACGGGCATGAAGCTGTATACTGAAATACACGTTCACCTAATTCTGGTTATTACGAGGAATTTCGCAAAGGTCATGTGGATGCAGCACTCCTGGACCTCTCCTGTTAAGGCACCCCTTGGGTGACCTCCCTGTGAAACAGAGCAGGGCCCTATTTCTAAGACAGAAGGGGAAGGGTGAAGGGATGGAGGGCAGGAGTTTGGCCCGCTTGGGTATACTACTGGCCACTTGACTTTGACTTGAACTTTACCAACCCCCGAAGCGTGACTGCATCCCTTGCTACGACACTGGATGCTATTTCTTACCACCATTTGGAAGCATACAGCCTAATTAAACGGTGGCACTGGGAAATCTGTAGCAAATGCTTGATATGTCTGCCGCTGAATCTCTGCCTGAGCAGCAGGCAGCTCCGTGCCAACTTACTATCCCTGTATTAATAAAACTAACTCTACTCAGGGGAGAGAAAAATGTTCACCATTCAAATATACAAGTGTCCTGATTAGGAAAGGACAAGGGGGAAACATTTTCTATATCACCATGGAAACTTAAATAAAGGACCCATAATTACAATCTAAATTCTGGAAAGATAATGAATACATCTTGAGATCTGCAGATGTTTTGAGCACATACATATTTCTAGCAACTTCAACTCAATCACTTCTATGCAGCATCTGTTTTACAAATCAACTTCCCAGCACTCATAAGGATGCTTGCGGGATTTTTCCCCCCCCCGCCCCCACCCAGAGGAGATGGTGGGGGAGGAGAGAGGGTGACCTCTTTTTCTGGCAAGGTATTCCAAACCACCACTATTTATTCAGAAGTTTCAAACACCCAATCAGTAACAAAGTTAGCTTACAGGCATCCAAATACACTAAGCTAAAATGCATGAAATAAATAATTCAAGAATTCTCTACAGTGTTACCAAGTATAAAGAATAACATAATTTGCTCATAGCTTATCCAAGAAAAAAATTAACTAATAAAATACATAGTGGAGGTGTAAAATATAGATGCACTGTGTGCATTCTGTCTGCCTGCAGGTTAAAAAACAACAAACGAGTCATTTTGGCTGAACAATGAGAAGTTTGCAAATGTCACATTTCTGCTCTTCTATACATTCAATGCTGCCCTTGTGTGCCACCTCTTAAAGATTTTGATTCTGCTTTACGGAAGGCAGTGAGAGTTTCAATGGGAGCATCGCCAAGCCCTGAAGGAAGCAGAAGTACTATACAAAAAAAAAATTTATTTGATCATATAACCAAAGACAGTATCAGTACATCTATGCATAATGCATATACTCAGAGGGTCCCAGGAAAGCTCTGTGCCATATTCTTTGCTATTATAGAAGCAGTCACACAGGCCTGGCCTTAAAATTTTCATGATCAGAATGACATAGAGAAATGCTCATCTGCAACAGCTCCTAACTCAGCAAAACCCCAAACTGCACACAGAAAAAAACCAGCTTTTATTTTGGAAAACTGGAAAGGTCTGCTGCAAACAGGGTATCTGTATTTGAAAAAAGACAGAACAATTTGTAAAGTGAAGATGCAGCGACACACAAGATGTTGCTACGACCAATTTCTACACAACTACAGCTCTGATTTGCACTGTCTTCAACCTGGAGTAATCTTCTTGCTCTTGCTGTCAACCGGTTGAACTGGGGGTTCAAATAGAGGTGCAAAGTAACTCAACTATCTGATTTACAGGCTTGACTAAGGAGTAGAGCGTCCCACGTCTTCATTTATGCTCAAAACTAATTGGAGATACAATCTGATCACCAAAAAGCTTTCTTTTATGAAACAGAAACAAAATCCAAAACATCCACCTAGACCTCAAATGTGTTTAACGATGATGGAGAATACGCTGTGACACAGTAAACCCGAGCTTCTACATATGCCATTATGGACAAGAAGATCACGTACAAATGACCACAAACCGTTGACTAACACTGACTGGAAGGCAGCCTTCAGCTGGGCTTTCTCCTTGCACCCAGACCTATTGTCCCATTCTGACAGGCAAACCAACCAGGGAACCATTCAGTGCCCAGTGTTAACGGTGAGGTCCATGTCCCTTTGCCAAATGCCAAGTGACAGTGTCACGCTTTCACAACATGTCAGTCTCTACCTCTTCATCTGCCCTCACCCCATGACCAAACCAACTGGGAAGCTCTCCAAGGAGAACACATTTGGGTGTTTCCATGCAATGCAGGCAGAGAGAATCACAACTTGTCAGCTTTCATACCAGGGGACATTTCCAACAAAAAGAAAAAAGCAAACAAAGTCAGAAAGCAATCAGAAACAAGACATTATCCGGCTCTGACCGTCAAGCATCTCTACAGCCAAACACTACAGCAGTCAGAGCAATGAACTCCAATTCTGCACACTGCTGTGCAAAGAAATAGAGAACTGCCCACAGAAAACAGCATGAAAATCAAGATATCTTCCTGTTGCTTTTCTCCCTACTCCCAATTTGGATTTTAAAAATAGGAACATGGGATTCAGCTTCAGACTGACTCTCGTCCAAGGTTCTTCCATAGCTAAAGGAAATGGCAGCCAAGAAGCAGAAGCACAATCATCCCTGATTTTCCCAATCACCTACTTTACATTTTATATGTGGATTAAACATGAGTCAGGCTTAATTTATGCTACTGGGTTTTATTAGCACAGGCCCAGGATTTGTGAAGAAGGGGAAGAAAAAAAGAGAGATTACACACTGTAGGAGCCACTGCTAAGCCAGGAAACCCCCTGGTGTGGATGCAGTTACATCCATGAGTCAGCCTACCCCCCTTTGCCAGCCCAGGTTAGGCTGCTTGAAGAAAACATGCAGCTGCAGAAGAAGAGGAGCATTCTGTCAGCAGATGCTGTGTCTACGCTGGGGACACTGCAGGGCACAGGCATAGCTGTGCATGCTCTGAGCTGTGGGGCTGAAAAAGCTCACGGACTCAGAAACTAAACAAACTGCCGGATCCCACTAGCCGACACATTAGAAAACACAGTCCTTTCTTTCCAGCTAAAGATAGATGTATAAGCATTATTTTTATGACAGTTTTCCTGGTAGCTTTCATACCACACTGTGTTGAATTCCTTCGGGTTCCCCATCAGTCTCCTCTTCTTCTTGTTTGCTTGGCATGGCTACGCACTTCTTCTAAAGCAAGGGAGTCACTTTGTAACCTCCCTCCACCATGTGTAAGGAAGTTTCTCTGAATTGGCATTGTCTTCTTCTAGAAGATAGTCTTCCACCTAGCAGAAGTGGAACTGGCCAAAGAAATGCTCAGGAAAACCCAGGACACTGACTCTTGCTCCTCTTTAAAGCAGTTTCACAATGCCACTCTCACAGCCTTTGCGGCCCAGCACACGCGCACCAATTCCACACCAGTCGTAGCACCCAGCGCTGTAACCATTAGCCTCATCCCAGTCTGTCTGTGCGGATTAACAAGCTGGAAAACAACTCCCTCACAAAGGTATTTGTTTGGGGTTGCTACGGAAAACAACTGCATTGCAACAAGGCACATATTTATTTTCCCACTGATTTTTCTAATCGAAACTTGCTGTTTGCTACCAGAGGGTTGATTCACCACAGCCTCCCTTTATCACCGCTGTGACTCCGCCGTTTCCATGGCACTCCTGGGAAAATCACAGACTTCAGCAGCAGCAGTGGGTCAGGATGTGGTGCAACAAGACTCACATGTGTTCAGGATCAAAGCTGTCTCCCAAAAGGGACAATCATGTCTACTAGGCTTCCCCTCTTCCCCTTGTTTCAGTTTTAGCAATCATGTGGCCAACCTACCTGACTCAAAAGTAAGAGGGAAGGGGCTGGTAACTCTCAGTTGGAGCAACGAGCTGGTCCAGTTCACCACACAGCGGAGTGCTTGTGAGGCCAGACATGGGAAGCAGCACAACTGTGCTATCAGGGAAGGACAATATATCTCAGCTGCAGTTTTACACCAGCTACCGACAACTGCAAAACTGCGCCCTCAGACCCAAGGGTTTTATAGCCACGTTATTTATGGTAAGAAGTCTAGACCCCCAAACTGACCCTGAGACACAGAGCTCCAGCAAACCTCAGAGCTCTCGTTAATCCAAATTCAGGGCTTTCTCTCCAGCACCACTCTCATACTATTTGATGGAAAATACTCCCACACAGATTATGCTGCAACGTATAGACCGTATGGGCTTGAATCTCTCTCAGCCTGAGGAGAGAAAAGCCTCCAAGCACCCAGCTTGTGTGGGCAAGCACTCACACCCCATGCAACGAGCCCCTTCAGGGATGCTTCACATGGATATTGAGCTCTCTAGAAAGGGGACCACCCACCTGAACATCAAGGAACTTTTAAGTAGGATGACGAAGCCATCAAAGCATCAGCTATTTTCATGGTCATTAGAAGGGATTTTCTACAGATTTTGCTACGGACTGGTTTAAAATTCAACATAAGTCATTCATGTTGGTCTACAAACAGGTACTGATGAAGCATCCTTAATTCAATCCGAGAAAACGTCATGAGAATCACACAAACAGCATCTGCAGAGGTACAGCCCAACCACACCTTCCTTGTTACCTGGGAGATCCACACAGCCCAATCATGCCACGCACATGTCTATAAAACTGCACATTTTTTCTTCCATGACTGCACATTTCTTTCTTCCCTCTTTTCTTTCATTGGTGTCTTTCCCCTCAGTTACTAAAACTGTTTCAGGAATCTGTGAGGCCACTCCAAATGACGGCTGCTGCCAAGAGATCATTACAACAGCCAAAAATTAACTGGGCACAAGGAAGTCCTATCCATACCCCTGTCTGGCAAGAGGGGAGGATCAACATCAGCTCACCTTTTGGCAGAGTGATCCAATCTCATACAAGCTTACATTAGTGTTTCTGGAGCTGTTAAGCAGAGCAAAGAAGCCAGGTGGCTTATTTATGCTTCCAAAAGCCCTAATGGTCATTTCCTTCTATAAGCATTTGCCTGCCACCATGGGTTTGCATGAGTGGCCTTCTACAGAGTGGGCCAAGCTAGCAACAACTGCAACTGAAAAACAGAAACCAACCAACCAAAAAGAGACAAAAAGTTCTACTGTTTGTATCAGCACACAGAAATACTATATTCCAGCTCTGCACAGAGTGCTGCTCGTATGCCTGCACGTAACCTCCACCACAACGCAATGAGATCATTCACACCTGCCTCGCCTGTAGTAGGAGATGGAAGGTGAGGAGGCATGGTTTCTAGAAGAGAGGCAGCACTTCCCAGATGCTGCCAAGATGCTGTTTATTGGTAAATGAAGCCTCTCGAGTCCTAAACAATCTTCCCAGAGGAAGATAGAGTCGCAACTGCCATATGGGAGTGGGATGCGGATGCCACTTAGCAAAAGTGGATCAGAAAATACATGCACACACACGCTCACACACACAATTTGTTCTGTAACTGCACTGAATGGCAAAATTCATTTCTTCCTCTCAAATACATCCTTCTCCATACAGCTTATGCAACCTTCTGGATGGCAAGACCAGATGACAAGTACTCCTGAACGGAGCACCCTTCATCATGCGCCTTAGGGAGCTAGGCACAAGGAAGCTCTACCCACCAGACCAAGAACTTGATAAATACCAAAACCATCGACCACAGTGGGCTTACAAAGATATTGTGCCTCAAATAACCAAATGAGGATGAAGAGCAATGTTGACAGGTCTAAGGCAGAGCCTTCTGTGGAAGCACCTTCAAAAACTAGTGCTTTGCACCACTTTCTGTTTTCATTCTGCCAGCTGTAAAGCTGACATACCACAATCCATCCTTCATTCGCAGCTATTGCATACTCTCATCACCACTTACTTTCGGCATCATGGATGAAGACCCCTTACAATTTGAAGCTTTGAAAAGACAGAACTGCAAAGGAGTACTTCAGTCATAAAGAGGAACACGGTACACCTTCGCAAGGACAAAAGTCTGCGTACAAACACTTTCTGAGTGGTTCTGAATTTCCCAAAGACAAAGCATTCAATGCACACTCACGTCTGCACTTCATCTCAGGAAGCTGCGGACTCACACCACATTCTTCAGAGACTAGATGCGTATCCCCAGTCACGTTAGTTCTTTTTCCCACTTGAGCAGCCGAGAGTATTTTCTGTGAAGTGCTTTTGCCCACTGTCTTTGCCTTTCTTCCCTCAGCCCTAGTGGTGCTGCTGATTCAGTGTAGCCCCTTTAAATGTACTGCTTTTGAGTACAGGCATCAGATTTTATAGGGCTACATTCTGGCTGGAGAACCAGCTGGCTCCAGAGCCAGACAGGTGATAAAATTCACAAACACTTTGGATCTTCACATGGAAACTGGCCATCTATCTATTTTAGTCTAGGGTTCAAGCAGAACTTTTATTTATCACACAAGCAGCATATTTTTCTTGCAGGTATATTTTGCTATATGGGTTTATAGGACCTAATGAAACCTCACTTTTTGCCTAGGAATTCCTCGCTGAATAAAGGGTCATTTACTGAGGTCAGGAGTGCTCGTATACAGCAGAAAGAATAATTTTCTCTACTACAGCAATTACTGGCAAAAATCAATGACCCCTGTTAAGCTGGAGGCCAAGGTAAGTAAATGTAATAGTTCTTTCTAGTTTTAAAACCTCTCAGAGCCTCAGCTGCGTGCCTCCCCTCAGACACACATTGAGGGTAACTCTCTGGTCATCTAGACAAGATTCCTATCTGGTCCTCAAACTTCATAGCACTCCAGGGTCAAAAAAAAATTTATTTTAGTGCAACTGAAATGCAAACTTTAGCTAGCACTGAGATCGCCTAATTGATGGGGAAAAAGTCTCCACAGACTTCATGGAGTGTAAGCCTAGTGTTCCCCTCTATATTCCTGCAGCACACAGTGTCAGACAGCGCAGGAGACTCCTCAATCACAGAACTCGCTATGCAAAACCAGTTCAGCTTCGATTCAGAAGACTCAGCTCTGCCTGTGTGCCTGTCCACGTGCCATTCCAGAGCAGCAGCTGCTGAAACCACTAACTTAATGGTCATTTTGATTTTTTGTTTGCAAAGGACACTTTGGAAACAAAAGCCATGGCATTCCCAGCACAACTACTGCTGCTCTTCACCCTTTTTGTTATTAACTATTTTTTTCTGTAGATTCAGGCTGAGGAGCAGATGGACTGACCAGTAGAACGTCTCTGCTTGCACTGCACCACTTTAAGAGGTGGCTTATTGCTCCATTGCTTTTTTTCAATTCTTAAGCCAAACGTGCGGTGACAGATTTGGCAGCTGCACTCTTGCCAGCCACCCCCAGTCAGCTGAGAGCAGTATCTGAGCTGTGGGGGGATGCCAAGGCTGCTCACTCCCCCTTCTGTGAGGAGAGGCAGTTTCTCTATCAGAAATACTGAGGTCAGAAAATAAAGGAGGGTCTCACGGAAGGTGCAAGAGCAAGTTCATCTGTATTTGCAAAATCTACAACTTTCTGCAAATGGTGGCAGGAATCTGCACTTGGGGAAGGCTCTGCCTTCCCATCATCAACCTCTCACAGCAAACACTTGGCCTTGCAGTATTTCCCGCTGAACTACCTCCTCAGTTTTAAACTGAGGATCAAAAGCATCCAAAGCGAACAACTTTTCCCTACGTTTGTTTGGCACCTCGGTGCAATATTCCTGTCATCATTTAAGCACAGATCAGGACGGGCGGCAGCCAAGCCTGCACCCTGCTGATTAGCATGCCTCACAGTATCGGACAGATCTCAGAGCCCAAGAATTTCATTGCTCAAATACTTTATTAGATCTCTAAGCCTAAAAATGGTCTTCAATAACATGTATGCTGCTTTGGGACCTCAGAAAAGCTACTCTGGGAGCTAGGAAACATTTCCTAGGAGGCAAAAATGTGATCAAAAACATATTTGATAAAAGGGAGAAGGGGTAATGATGCATTTTAACCACAATTTTATTTTATTTCATCTCAGAAACATGCTCTAAGTTTAAGAGAGGGGAACAACTATTGGATTTTCTTTTGCATCTTTTTTAAAACAATATTATTCTCATCCAGGGTTGGTGGGGTTTTTTCCCCCCCGTAAACCCAATAAACTATAATATTGGAATGACCTTGTAACTGGTTTCTGTGGCTCTTTAATCACCAGTGGCTGCTAAATGAAGCATATCTATTTTCTCTGTTACATTACTATTGGCAACCAGGTCTTCAGAAAGTGCCCAGAAATATTTCCATGGCAACAAAAAGCATTCAGCATTGCTACTGTTTTGTGCCAATTTAGCTTTAAAATATTCTATTGTGGAGAGAAATATGGTACATTAAGTGAAATAAAGTCAAGATGCAATGTTCTGAAAAGAATACATGGATAAACAGGAAGCATGTATTTTGTAGAAATGGGGGGAAAAATACCAAATGGAAGGAAAAATGTTCAAAGCTAATATTGATGCTACTGAATGCCTTTGCTGAATGTCAGCAAGTCCATATGCTCTCTTACATTGTCATTTAGGGTTAGGTAGCAAAGCTAACAGAAATAAGGTACCTCAAACATCTTCTCTTGATCCTATTAATCCATGACTGAAATTTTAAGTTGCCAGGGTATTACAGCCTCTCTGCATGTCTAGGTTACCATCAGAAGAGTTCATACTCTTGATGATAGAGAATGAATCTAAAGGAAAGAGAGGAAATAAAGAGTTGAAAAATGAAATGCAAAGAGCGGGTGTGTGTTTTGGAAGTGAAGGGTCACTTAGGAGAGCTAAACGAGTTCTTCCACATCAAAGATCTTGTGGAAGACATTTTCAAATCACAGTTCAGCACTTTCTCTCCTATTATACAACTTAGATAGTTCTGAGGGGAAAAAAGGCATCAGCTCCCAGCCCTCCAGCTCTCAGCCAACTCCATGACGATAAAGTCTTGAGACCATTGGATGGCCCTTTGTGCAATGCATTGCAGAGATGAAAAGTTAAAAGACTATTTGAGGGCGTTTGGAGTGACATTCCCTCTGGTGTAAAAAGCTATGTGATGCCCTCTAAAGCACTTTGTGTGGAAGCAGAGAGCTCTAGGCAGCAGCAGTGTAGGTGCTGGGGAACTCTGTAAGGCCAGACTTCCAGTCCACACTGGCTCCAGACAGCTTCCTGAGAAGGAAAGCCAGTATATCTTAAAAGAGAGTCCAACAGCAACTTGATCAGTACCTGCTCTCAGCTCAAAGAGTGGCTCAGAGCGACCCTCTCCTTGAGCTGCAGTGATGGGTTACTCTGGCATCTTACTGTCACTCGAAGCATCTCTCACCAGGAAAATTCATCTGGTCCAAGTGGCTGCCTAAGGACCCTCTTTCTCACATGTCCCTGCAGACAAGACTGCAGGTGAGAAACTGTTCCAACAGTGACAGCAGCCCATTCCTGGCCCCCGTTTCCCTGAAAGCTCACCACCTTTTCACCCACCCGCTGTCAGAAAGAGGGTAATCCAGAGATAGGACAAAGATCTGGAGGTCACCATTGGAATAACATGTTCAGCAAGTAGTTGGTCTCCAACCTACTCTGAAGAGCCCCAGGATTTGTCACGGATCACTCTAACAAGCCCTCTTGGGGGTACAGGCTTTGCAGGAGACAAGGTTACACCTTGGACAGCACTTGTCCAGGAGGATCCATGACCCCAGCACTCCCCAGAAGGACACTACATGCCCTGCTCCACGGCGTCTGTGCACACACTGGACACATAATCCAAGTACACACAGCAAATCCAGCCCTGCAGCATTGACTTCGTGCCTATGAACAAGCCCTGTGGGCAGGGTACCACACAGGCAATGTACAGGGGTACCAGAAGGTAGGGGATCTGTACAGGTTAAAAGCTGGGCTCCAAGAGATACAGCTCTGAGGTGTTTAACCTGACAATTGGCAATCATTCATCTGGAATATGAAACAAGCAGTCCCAGTTTGGGAGACAGAACAGCTAGACCAAAAGCTCTTTTTAATTATTTATTCCCTGGCCATAACAGTGTGAGGAATAGTAATAAAGAAAAGAGCTAATTTTAACATTCATTAAAGAACACCGTCAAGGTTTATACCCTCCCAGTCTGATATTCCTATTAAATACGAAAACAAACAGGCTGATCTTCTGCAGTCTGCACAGAAATGGCTAAATATGTAAGACTTCCCTAGAAGCCAAGAGTGATGAAAAGCTCTTGGACATTATAAACCAAACATTTTCAAGAGCATTTACTGCCTGTTTCAAAAAAAGGAATTTAGGTATTTGAAGCCAAATTCTGAAGAACCTCAGTGAGTCTCAAGTTCTTCATCAGCTCCATATTGTAGACTCACCTCCTGCTCCCCCCTTCCTCCCTTAACCCCCTTCCTAGGACCTTCGTAAAGAGCAGCTTTAACCCAGCAAGACCCAAGGATGGTGTCAGCTTTCCTGCTTCTGGTTGGGACATATGTCTCCACCAGTCCTCTGTGTCCCAGGTAACTTCCAGCCACATTTATGGCGATATTTAGTGAGCACAGGTCACACAGCTGAAATTCAGTCCTGAACACATTTGCCTGCAAAGCTGTTCATGTCACTTCACGATCAGAAGTCACAGTTAGGCCTATTTTAAACCGAAAATACCAAATTCAGTTCTCCTTCCCATAATCTCCTGCCTGCTGTCCTCTTCAGTCTTATTTGAAAAGCCTGCGGGGGTGGTGGGAGGGGAGGAAAGAGATTTGGGAGCCTTTCATCCATAAAATCATGAGATATGGCTGGCTTTTTAGTACAGCATTTCACAGCACATGGCACAGTAACATCTTGAGATTCCTGGCACAAAGAAACAAGGTTTGAGATTATATATATCTTTAATAGCAATGACGCAAACGCAGATGGTTCTCAAAGCAAAGGCTTAAGGCTAAACACTTCCTTTGAAGGGTCCTGCTACCAGAAACAAAACGTGGGGGGAGCAAAATACTCCTTGCTACAGCAGCAGGGCCCAATTGCCTCCTCACACACAGCATTTCACCCTGGAGATTTCCACTTATTTCAGTGAAATTAGTCTCACGAACGAGAGCAGAATTGGCAACAGGAGAGGAAAGGTTAGATTTTACTTTGGGATTTGGGGAGTTTTACTTTAGCTGGGGGAAACAAAGACAACACAGAACATAATGAGCAGATTAGCAACTAAGTCAAATCAATACCCAGAAAAGAGAGGTCTGGGTAATTCTGTCAGGGTGTATGCTGGCCGCTTACCTGCAAAACTTGCTTTGCCATTATTACTTTTTAAGGAGCCACCTGAGCAGAGGTTGAGCTCATGACCTGCCATCCTCAGAGAGGGCTCACCTTCTTCCTCAGCGATGGGAGGAAGCTGGTCAAGTGGCTGCAGATCTTCATTCACCCAGCAGGATCCATCAGCTGTCAAAGACCTGGTGCTCTCAACACACTGCTCTGGTAAGCTGCTGGTATTTCTAACCCATTTTTGCCTCTGGGGACCGATGTCAGAACCGTGAGGGACGTCTTGTGAAGCAAGATCAGGACAGCTGATATGACCATCTTCTCTAGGATACAAGTATTCTTCATCCCAGAGGTCCAGGTGTTGTTCATCGTCTGATTCCTCAGAATAATCCTCATAAACTCCTCCATTATTCTCCAAGTCCTGGTTCCTCTCTTCTGTCTTATGACCCGCTCCACTCAAACTCAGCAGTGAAGCAGATAGAGAGTCTCCTGCTTGCTGGATAGCTTCGTATATTTGAGACATCCAAGAAGACAGTGGCTGAAGGAAATTCTGAGCAGCCTCAGAAGCCATGTTTAACACTACGCCAGTATCAGGTGATCAGCTGTTCAAGCTTTGCCAGCATGTCGCTTATAATTCGGGGAGCTACAGAATAAGCACCATAAGAGATTACTGTAAATTGCTTGTCCATCAACACCTGTCGACACACGATCTACGTAAAATGTCTAGAACTGAGAGGAGAAATGGAAAAAGCACTTCTCCCCATTGAGAATACCTCTAAAAATCCAGAAATGATGGACAAATTACACATATTCCTGCAGAGATGCGGAAAGCTTTCATTCACGCTAAACCTTACACAAAAATAAAAACATAGAACATTGGAACAGAAATACCTTTTCTGAAGTGTGCACATTCTGGTTACAGCTGTCAACAGACCTGGTAAAAAAAAGTACAAAACAACCTGCAGTCAAAAATCTCAAATAATCTCCACCACATCCTTAGGATTAGCAGGTCCAGATGGGAAAACTGAAGATGGAGAATTTGGGGAGAATTATGTTTAGACTGATGAAAGCAACAGGCCTGAAGTGGCGGACAACTATCTTGAATGCTTTGCTCCAGAAAGATTCTGAAGAAGCCCTCTCTGCCCACAGAGTAACACAATCCAGAGTTGGTTTACCCTTCACAGCAACAAAATTAAAAAAAAAAAAAAAACAAACCCACCACAGGAAGTGGAATATTATAGGTATGAAATTACTGGGAACAGAAGCAAGTGAACAAAAGCGTTGGTATCATGTTGATGTTTCCCCAAAACTCACCTAAACCCTAAATAAAAACAAAACTTGCAGAAAGTTAAGGTGCCTTTTTGCCCAATGTACGTCTTTCCACATTATCACAAGGTAGATATTCTTTTAGGAGCTCTGAGAAGAGGAAGAAACCTACAAATAGGATGATGGGTTTAGAGGGAAAAAATTAAGGAGTTGCAGATTTTAGGGTAAAAGACAACTAAAAAGCTTCAAAAATAAATACCAGTGCCTTGCTGAATTTAGGGGTCTAGGAGAAAACAATGAAAGGGTAAATATGGTATAAGCAGCAAGAAAACCAGCTCAGCAGCGATGTGTATTACCCTGTGTAATGGTCTCCAGAGAAATGTGGTGGGAATCCCAGTGTTTTGGGTTTTTAAATGCGCACGGACTAAGGACATCCCACCTTGCTTGGTGAGTGGCTTTTTTACAGATGACATCATCAACTTAAGAAGTTTTTACGTTTTGAAAGACTTGTGCCAAATAATTTTGTTCGGGTTATTAAAGCCATTTTAAAAGCTGATGGCTGTCACAAACTCTCTGGGCTCGGGGCACACGTGTTCCAGTATCCACCTGTCAAATGCTGGCTTTTGGCTCAGCTGCTGGGACCCAGGTAACGTTCCCTGCCACACATTAAATCTTTGGCAAAGAACAGAGAATGTCACAGCGTAACCTCCCAGGTTACTCCTCTTCCCAACCCTGCCCTTGGCAAAGCCTCTCTGCTTTGTGCAACTGATTTTTACATAGACCTGCAGTGATTGCACACTCCAACCACCACATTTTCAGCATGATGCAAATTTGCTACTGCTAAGTCACAACACCAACGAAGTCACTGCGAGGAGATGGTACTTGTGGGACTTGTACAGTGGGATTCTCCCAGGCATAGGAGGTAAATTTGGGTGGGTGAGTACTGGATACTGGATACATTTTTAACCTGTCATTTCTTTATTGGCAACAGCAAATGAATCTCTGGTTTCTGATGAAAGGAGAGCTTCATAACGCCCAGCCTCCATCTGAGCAGCAAGATACATGACAGCAGTAGCCCTTGAAGGGATTCAGGCATCCAGGAGTGATAGCTAACCAACGCAGATAAAACATATGGGTGCTAAAATGAAGTGCTGATCTGTTCTAAAAATCAACAGAACATAGACTTGTGATATTTGCATAGGGAATAATTAGCTCCTCTCGTTACTGGATTTCAGAGCTAACACCCATTTGGTCCAACAGCGCCATCCCACTTCTCCCACCGCTGCGTCTGACTGCACCGCGGCTCGGGCAAACACGACAGACCTGCACAAGCATTAGAGAGGTTGGTATCACAACCATAAAGATGGAGTTTTCAAGGCAAGATTTTACTTCTGTTGTGGAATTAAAGCCATGATCTACAGTCACCTTCTGGGCCGGGATGTGGTCCACCAGTCATCCAAACAGGTACGTAAGCCTTGAACATGCATCTTCCAAGTAGTTACCCCCATCATTGCGCTGTAAGTACACTGGGGGGAAACATGACACACATGCGCATACATACACATCCACAATTCTACCCAAACACTGGAAACCCGTCTGGATTTAAGCCAGAGAACCTCAACAAATGGTTTGATTTCAGTTTATAGACAATGGATTGACACTGAAATACATTTCACCCCAAAAATCTGAACTGCTTTGCAGTAACACCTGTAAGAACTCACAATCCAGTGCCTGCGTAATCCCTACAGGCAGGAGCCACGAGATTTCCAGGGCGCTTTGTTCTGTTTTGCCCCCTGTAATGTTACAGGCTTGGGGAAGAGTGGCTGAAAAGCTGACCAGCTGAAAAGGACCTGCGAGTGCTGGTCGACAGCTGACTCAATATGAGCCAGCAGTGTGCCCAGGGGGCCAAGAAGGCAAACCGCATCCTGGCTCGTATCAGCAAGTGTGGACAGCAGGACCAGGACAGTGCTGTCCCCCTGTACTCAACACTGGTGAAACCAAATCTGTGTTCAGTTTTGGGTCCCTCATTTCAAGAAGGACATTCAAATGCTGGAGTGTGTTCAGAGAAGGGCAACAAAGCTGGTGAAGGGTCTAGAGAACAAGTCTAGAGAACAAGAGAGGAGTGGCTGAGGGAACTGGGGTTGCTTAGCTTGGGGAAAAGGAAGCTCAGGGGAGACCTTATCGCTCTTTACAACTACCTAGAAGGAGGCTGTAGAGAGGTGGGGGTTGGTCTCTTCTCCCATGTAACAAGTGACAGGATGAGAGAAAATGGGCTTAAGTTGCATCACGGGAAATTTAGGTCGGATATCAGGAAAAATGTCTTTACAGAAGGGGTTGTGAAACATTGGAACAGGCTGCCCAGGGAAGTGGTGGAGTCCCCATCCCTGGAAGCGTTGAAAAGCCGTGTGGATGTGCAGCGGAGGGACATGGTTTAGGGACCCTGGCAGTGCAGGGTGAACAGTTGGGCTCAGTGATCTTAAAGGTCTCTTCCAACCAGATGATTCTGTAATTCTATGCTTGGCTTTTCCTCCCGTCCCCTCCTTCTTACCAAAGACTCCTCAGTCAGTGATACGCTGAACAACTGGAGTTCAGCTGAATTATAAATTGCTTATTTTTGGCCTCGCAGCAGATGGATAAAATGTGTAACAAGCTGCAGACGAGTTTAGATGGGCAACATTTTCACAAACTGAACAGAGGATCAAAGGGGGATGAGCTCTGTTATAGGCCTGCTGTTTTCCGGGAGCTCGTTCCCTTAATTAGCAGGCACGGCTCTAAAGGGTATTTTTTATTATATATTTCACAACTCGGCCTTTTTAACATAACGGATTTGTAGTTTCGAATTTTCTAACAATTTTAACTTGCATTAGAAAAAAATAACTGAGAAGAGCATTTTAAATGTGTGGGAAAGAAAAATCCATTTCTTTTTAAAAGCACTTATCAAAAAAAGAGGGACAGAAAAAAAAACTCGCTTCAAGTTCCATCTCCTAAAACTAACCGCAAGAATTTTCACACTGAATCGCCTGCTTAACTCGAAGTTGTTTTTATTTTTTGCCTCTTGGAAAATCAGATCACTAAAAGGATCAATGCTAAGCCTCTCACAGAAACCATCATAACCTTTACTACAATCTATATTCCCTTGCCTCGGTAGGATCATTAATCCTGAGCAGCATTCCCATTGAGGGGGCAATTACTGTATGGCTAAAAAAAGAACGCTATTAGCAGAATTTCAAACACTACCACAGTGCAGAGGTTGGTAATATTAGCAAAGCATCTTTCAACCTTCTTGATATGTAGGCTCCTAAAAACTGCCATCGGATGTCCATTTCTTACAACGATTTCCCTTACCCAAGCTGCTGTAGAGAGCAAGCACAAACTTCCCTTCCCTCAGTCACTTCTTGATTGGCCCTTGCAAAAGTTTTCTACCAAACCCCTCCCTTGTAGGGGGACTTGTAGACCACAGGGTGAAAACGGTGTCCCAGCATATAATAACTGAATAATTTTCAAGGGAGGGTTTATCTCTGAAACACTAGATGTGGAAGAAATCCACAGGCTGGGAATGAACTGTTCTTTGTAGAGAACAAGGGGAGGAAATCAGCTCCCAGCTTCCAAAGATCAGAAGACATTTTGTCATGTCACTGTTTTAGAAAGATGCGGTTCTTTTGCAGCTGCCAAGAAAATTGTACCAAGAAGCTTTTCTAACAGTTTGGGCAAGTCGCTGAATCCATCTGTCCACATTTGAAACTCTGAGCACTGTGCTGGGACACCGGTTTAGGCAGCCACACTACACATACCCAGAGGAACGATTCCCGCCTTCCTCACTTCTCAGAAATTTTAATTAAGGCATTGATAATGATTTACCTTTATTTTCTGATCTCATACAGAGAACATCAGCCCCTCATGCCCCCCTGGCAATGCCTTGGATCACATCCACGGCCAAGAGCTTTATGTGTGGATACCCAAGAAAAGCAGCGTTACAGACCCACCACAAAGCCCTGCTCCAAGCTTAGGGGGAAAGACCTAGAACAAGGTGTGAATCTAAGCTGATGCTCAGAACATCAAGGGTCTGCATACAAGGCAAGGTCATTTCGCTGTTCATGAAAGGAGGAAGGCAGGCAGGCTTGGAGGAGTAAGATGATTTAATAACTCTTTTTAAGCTATTGAAAACGATAATGAGCCTGATCCTCCTTCTGGACTGGAGCCCAGTTAGCACACATGTAAAACAGCAGAGGGGAGATTAGAAATGTACTCTGCTGAAGGCAGGCAGCAGCAGCACTGGGCCAAGAAATCCTCTAGCCTAGTTCTGGGAGCAATCTGGACTCTTCGCTCCTCCTGTAGATGCCAAAATCGTGTTTAACAAGATGCTATCAAAGCCCTTCCATCCTCACAGTGAAGGAAAACCAAACACTGCTACGATGAAACTGTATTTCCAGTTAAAATTGTCACAGTGCCAAAACCAGCCTGGGTGCTTGGAGCTGTTTTTGAGCCTCTTGCAGAAGCTTTAGGAGGAAAGTTCATGGACAGTGCCCAAGGTTCACAGCAGTTGCGAGCGTCACTGATGACCAAGTTTCCCTAAGGTAAAACAAAACAGAAACACAGAACATCTTGGTACCTTGGTGGCCTATGTGCTATAAAAATGCTATTTATGTAGCTGGATTTAACAAAGAAAAAAATCTTTAAAAAAAGAGAAGACAGAGACACTTTCCAAGTGATTATGTGCTCTGTAATAATAGTTTTCAGATGGTGATTCAGAAACTCCAGGGCATTCAAGGAAGATCTAATGGCTTATGCCAATAAATTATACACATCTCATTGGAAACATTCACGGGTTACAAATCAACATGGCAATAAACCTACTGCCGCAGCGCACTGGTCCTGCAAGCCCCGAAAGGGTGAAGTGAAAACAAGGATGAGATCAGACAGACAGCAAAGCACCCTGCTGCACAGGGTTTAGCCTACGCAGAGGAAGCCTGCAGACTTATTCCTCACTTCCAAATCATCTCAAGTCTTTGCAGGCAGCTCGCTACTAGTGAAGCTGTGCCAAATTAGTTGTAAAAATTGATACCCAAATGACAGAAGTGGTTTTGATCAGGATATTTAGCCCCATGGTGTCTCTTCCTTTCTTCCCATTCCTTTGTTGTATGTTCTGCTTTTGTCAAAAATAATGGCAATTGCTGATCCTCAGTTTCAGTGGGATGAGGAGAAGAGGAAAAGCACAGAAGAAAAAGTAAATTACGCAAATGTTACATTAATTGTTCAAAATTGTGGAGCCTTTTTCAAAAAATCCAGGACTCCACATTACAAACTGTGAGAAATTCAGGCAAAAAATTGCTCCTGGAAGACCAGCCTACAAAACAAATACTATGATCACACGCTCCACCAGCAATGGGGCTGAGGAGCTGGTGGTGATTTCCTGTGCTGACCACCTCACACCTTTGTTTTTGCTTAGACTGTAAGACCTTCTAAACTCAGAAGCGTGTTCGTGTCATGTAAGTCCAGTGCACTCACGGAACAGGGAATCTGTGACTGCACAGATGGATTGTATTGCCAATATAAACTCAGGGGACTTTTCAGGAGAAAATGAAAACATCTTCCTTGACCATAATATTTGGCCTGGATATACCAGAGAGCCTGATTCTGTCATGGCACTAGTGTTAAGTCCAGAGTCACTCCAGTGAAGCCAGTCACATCCTTAAAATCAAAATAATTTGCCTTTAAAGAGCCACTTGCCACCACAGGCACAAACCACTAACAGGGCTGAGCCGAGCAGTAGTTCAAAAAGCAACGATGAGTAACTTTAATTATTTATACGTCTCAAACTGAGGGTTACAAAAAGGGCAGGAAGAAAGTCACAGATCACTGGAGTATTAGAAGAGTGGTGGTAGTGGTGGCAACTGCGCTTTTTCAAGGTAAAGGAGTGAGAAACGTATGTAATTACTGGATTAGGGGAACGAAAGAAGAAACCTGCAGTCAGAAACTACAGCACATTCTGTAATTGAGCCGCTGTCGCTCATCGGCTTGCATGAAGAAAGAGCCAAAAGGAAATTGCAAGTTCAAAAGGCTGGAGAAACACCGATTTACACCACCACTTGAACCCTCCCACTTGTGCTGTCAAGCTGTTGTGTGGAGCAGACCCAATAGACCGAGTCTCCACCCCACCTGCAATCACGCTCCCAGCCTGCCGCAACTGAACATGCCCGGGTCAATGAGAGCAATTACTTGCATGGCAATCAGCAGTGGGAGAGCATGTCTGGCTGTTTAACACAGCAAAGATATTTTAGAAACACCCAGTTACTGCTACTCTTTCTTCCCCCACAGAGACTCCACCGTTACAGAGCCTATGGAAACGGCTCTGTGGGGACCACCACCAAGCTGTGCAGACAGTGCTGCTTGGTAACCACAGCCCCGAGAGGAACCACAGCAGAGGATTGTCCGGTCCTGGTCACCCACCTCTGTGTGCGCACACTAAGCCTGTAGCTCTGACCTCCTTCCACTTCCGCTAAGTTAAGTGCCAGTCCAGCCAGACAAGCTGGGAGGCCGAGGGGTCACTGGGAAAACCAGACCTAGTTTCAGATGATTTAAAGGAATTCAGAGCCACAGATTGGAGCAGGCAGTTGCCCCTACCAACTCAGAAGCTGCTCCCTCAGCTACTCTTATCCTTCATTTAATTCAGCCTTGTTATAAACCAGGCTCTCTAAAGTCTAGGTTGGGCATCAGTGGCAATGGTCACGCAGTCTCATGCCCAGCCACTCTTCCTACACGTCGCTATAGAAGCAATTGAGACAAAAGGAAATGTAGAAGAGCAGCTTCATACGGGCACTGAGAAACTTCCCTTTCACGACTCCTCTCCCTTCGGCCACCACATGGTCAAGGAACCTAACGCTGACTGAGCTCTGCACTTCAGCTAGGGGACACGAATAACTTCAGACTCATTCTCAATCTGCACCTTGCTGAGGACGACAGAGCTACTGGGTACTCAGCATCAGCGTTACAAAGACCAACCACAATTGCCTTTCTCTGGAGGACATCCAGGGCTTTCCACGACTTACCACACTGCTGGAGGAAGCCAGCCTACTGCACACGCCAGACTGGTACTGTCACGGTCACCCACATTACTTGTTTCTAAACATGAAGCTAAGCCTCTCCTAGCATATGACGGTCCCGCACGCTGCACATGACGGGTCTCCAGTGCCTGGCTAAGCCCAGGGCTGCACTGACAAAGCGAGGTCAACATCCAGGCAGCGCTGTTATCATTCCTGCCTTTGTAGAGTGTTACAGGTGTCGATGTTTTCCTTAAAGCCTCAGTACAGGAGATGAGTGGTTTATGTAAGAACTGCATCTCTGCTTATTTGTTTTAAGTGCGCTGCTAGCCCCAGAGGCTACAGCAGAGGGTGTGCAGAACAGCTTGAGAACACGAACTGAGAGTGCTCTCAAGGCTGAAAAGACAGAAGGGAAGAATGGAAAAAAATGTTATTTCAAATCTCACAATATTTAAGATGATTTCACCTATCAGGAGTACATCCTTAACATCATGACGAGTGTCCAAGGCAAGGCACAAATGGAATATTTTTGTATAAAACACAATCAGGAAACTACAAGTTCTTTCCCAGTCTTGGGTCACATTATTATAAAAAAGATTATGGCATAGAACAAAGAGGGCCCTTTTCTTTTTCAAGTCACAGCACTGAAGCACACAGTTAGATACAGCTCTTTACTTTACAGCTGTCTTTTCCTGTGAAGTGCGTGTCACCAATGAACTTCTGAAGCAAAGGGCTCAGCATCACTATGAACATTGTACATAAGAACATCATCACCACCTCTTGGTCCTGAAATCCACACTACAGGAAAGGACACCAACCATTGCAGCATCAAAAGGTCTCACACAAGAGCCCACTGACATCTGTCAGGACTCTGTTTGAGGGCAGGTCCTCCTTCCTCGCATGGGGAGATGCTCCAAGAGGAAAATTCACCCCACAAACACTGAAAGATCACCAGTACTGTGATGAACCACTCCAGCTGACTCCATTAAAGCCAAAGTGTGGTGTTTAATCTTACCCTTGCTAAGGGATTCTGCAGTGACCTACGTCAAGGCTCTACATTGCTCCAGTCAGATCAGGACTGCTTGCTGCTACCAATTCCTTCTGCATGTGCTTGGGCATAGCCAAGCAAACTTGATACGTGTGAAGTTAGCTCTGTGCTACCCTCCTCTTGGTTACGTGTTTACCAGCTTCTCTATGCAGCCTGCTCTGAGCTCTCCCTTGCAGTGCCAAGTCCATCCTAACTACAGGCTGGCTGTGTCCAGATGAGCTCCAGCTCCGGCACTGAATGGACTCCTGCAGCTGAGTGAGAGGCAATCAGGGCAGCACATCCTTGCTCAAGAGACGGGCTCATCACTAAGGTCAATGAAGCAGGTCAAGACTATGGGCCACAAAAGCCTCCAGTATCAAAAACGCTATCCGTTGTGTTCCAGTAATTAAGAGGCTTTGTTCTGGAGTCTCCTGAAAGGTTTTCAATTAATTCTTCATTTTCACAAAGATCTTCCCCTTATCTTGTTCTTTTCATAAGGACACAAACTATGCAATTAAAATTAAATCAGGAACAAACCAGCCAGATGTATCCTAGAGCCATAACAATGGAAACACCTATTTCATTCTGTGACTTCCTTTGTTCTGAGGTCAGGCTGCATACAGAAAAGCAAAAACAACAACAACAAAAAAAAAAGACTTTGACACTTCACAGTACATTTTCTGAATGTCATCCTGTGGACCTGCAAAGTGCAAAGCAGACAGATTTGCTTATGTTTCTATATGGACTCTCTTTTTCATCGGTAGATAACTCAAAACTCAACTAGATCCAAGGACAAGAGGAACATCTCACGCACTGAACCCACACACATCTTCTCAGGCTACAGCCTTCATTTACCTATTGCTGTTGCAAGTTGGACTTTATCCTATTACCAATGTTATAGTCACGCCAGAGGGATCAAAGGCAAAATGCCTTCTCTCCTATTTAGGTAGTTATAAAGCTGATAGTCATAGCAGACAGATATGTTCTAACCACTCATAATTCTGGATGTGCAGAAGCAAAAAGATTTCCCCAATGTCAGAGCTTAGAACTGGGAAGAACAATCGTTAGTGGGTTACATGGTAAAGAGCAGCGGAGCCTTTAGAATCAGGATGTCCTTATAACAAACACAGCTCATCAGAAGAAGCTGAGAAAAGTGAATACTAACCAATAAGTTACACGATACAAACACTCCCATCCTGCTCCTTTCTACCCAGCAAAGTCAGATTCTGAATTTGAAACAACCTCTTGATTGTCCACACTCCTCTTGGGAGAGCTCCCTCACCAGGCACCTGCCGTGCTAAAAACAGCCTTCGTGGCTTCTCAGCCCAAGCTCAGGCTCCAGAGTTCTACATTTGCCATATGACACACTACATTAGCCTGGGTTTAATCTATTCTCTCATGCTGCTGTCCTTTAAAAGCATTAGCATTTCCTACACGCGCATTCCATATTGGCCTTACAAGTATCAAAACGCTATGGTGAAATTTAAACTAAATATAGAGACGATATTTTTAAATAGCTCTTAGCTCCAGCTCGCCAAGCTGATTTTGTTTGAACGGAAAAAGCAGCGTCCAACTTTAAGCTTCTATTGTAATTAATGATTACAACACATTGCTCTGCCGTATCAGATTTAGCACCTCATTAATGTGTGTGGTATTTTGCTTGTACGGCACAGCTGTAGTTAAACTTGAATTAGTGTTTCCATTATAAACCCATGTTTTCAAAGTTTATTACTCAGACACATAAGATTTAGTCTGAAGTGGAAATTGCCATCGTGTCAGCTGGGAGGCAGTTTCTTGTCCTTCAAAATTTGGAAGGAACAAAACACACAAAAAAGCAAGCCACTCTGTTTATTAATAATTCACATTTGAAAAAGCACTGCAAATACATGTTTACATGATAGCCTGTGACAGCTCCATAGAATGTCAACGCCCACATGCTCCTGGGAGATGTGTCATCTTAAAAACCGAAATAAAAGCCACATTTTTACACCACTTGATGGGAGGCGAAGAGAAGGGAAGAAGGACTTAAAAATAATATTGATGAAGGAAACTTATCAAAAAAACAACACAGTTTTTATTTAGAAACATTAAAGTTATGACTTTTAGTAGAGAGTAGGGTAGGAATAATTTCAAATATCATTTTTACTTTTAACTTTTTGGTGCCTGTCCCTGACTCACTAACACATTTAGCAGGAAGCAGCCAGTCCCACTGACTTCTTACCACATGTGGCATCCAAGCCTTCGACTGTCCATAAATCCTGGACTCCTAAGGTATGACTAGATCATGCCCATTGCAAAGTCATGCTCAACTCAATGTACAAGGCAAAATGTACAACAAAAAAAACCTTCAGGGGCTCCATGCTTTGCAACTGTATCCTTCTACAACTAAGACTGAACCACCGAGAAGCAGACCTTTTAACTGGAAGGCTTCTGAGGCCTCATCTCGGCTGATTATTTCCATGATTATAAATTTATGAGGGACAAATTTACAAACAAATGTATGATGCAATTACCAAATTCTCAATTACCACCATCACCAGAATGGATGTATTTCTGATGGCTGAGAACCGCTAAAACGTTGTTCTTGTAATACAGTAAAATTTCCAGTTAGACTCCAGTACTCGTGGGTTTACTCAAGACATAATGTTTCCAGACAAGAAAAAACGCATGAAAGAGCATGTAATAGCTACTACATGAAAACCAGGACAGGCATATCCTTCACGAGCAGAAAAGCAGTGTCATTACTCAGAATTGTTCGCTCTCTGCTATTCACTGGATTAACAAAACACTCCCACAACAGACAGAGAGTGGGGAGTGCGCTTTTTCCGCAGCATTGTCCTCCATTTTTCAAGAGATTACTCCAGACAACAAAGATAATGGGAGCATGATAGCAACTGCATAACCACTTAATCAAGTTTTGGAGGTTACTACAGTCTCTCCATAACCCTGCTGTTTTCCACACAAATAACCCAAGACATAGCAAATGGGTCTATCTCTGTCCTCCCAGCAATCACAGCCTCGAGACGATTCTGAACATCAAAGGCAGTGTAATACCATGACACCTACCGAGGCCCTTGTGAACTCTGGACTTCTCTCTGCAGTGTTTTCTTCTCCCTTGTTGTTCAGGCCATGGGAGCCCACCTCTCTTCTTCAAAGCAGAGCTTCTTGTTGATGATGTGGAAGACGCTGGCAGGGAGGAGAATGAAGGCTTCAATTGCAGTCAAAAACTCAGTGACCTTAGGAGTAACTAGGAACAGAAAGTCAGGAAAAAAACATCAGCACAAGTGGGAAAAACCGCCCAGAGAAAGATGTGATTTAACCACATGTGTATCCATGGCTCTGCTTCCCCGTCCTCCGCCTGAAGAAAAAGCAATGAAATTCAGCAGAACTTGGACTTGCATTAAGTGGATACAACATCCATGCCGGGCCAGCCTACTGAGGACACTGAGAGGACGCATTACACGCCGAACTTGGTTCCGATTAAAGTCTTCATTTCTGTCAAACGATGGACTCCAACACAGGAAAGACTCTAAGTGATTTTAATAAACTTTCGTATCGATGCAGAATTCCACCAGTTTCAAGAGAGACACTCTCAAACTATATGGCAACAAGGATCCAGCTGAGAAAGGGCAGTTAGTTGGTCATAAACCATTTCTGCACAGCTGGCAGTAAATTCTCAGGGGAGGCTGTGGGAAGGATTAGCTCGGGGGGTGAGAGGCCCCAACACCTCCTTTGCAATTTGTGTATTTTCTCTAAAACCATCATAGTACACCATAATGGTACTTGCTAACTTCATTACATCCACTAAGAACCAGGTTAATGTATAGCCTATGATCCTCATTCTGTTGTTACTTTACCCTTAAGTAAGAAGTATATTACTGTACTACATAATTACCATTCCTTGCTGTCTCCAGCTCAGGTAATTCAGCTGAGTCCCCTTGGAGTCAGGTTTGGTGACATGTAACAAGAACAATAGTTTTGCATCAGCTGATGACCTAGTCCTACACATCAACATCCCCATGTTAAACTGCAGAAAAACAGACTTATTTCAATTTATCACATTCTGCCTGTACCATTGGGTCTGCAACAAACTGCAGGCGCCAGCAAAAAGCTTTTAAAGCCATTTCACCTCTCTCACACACATCAAAATGCCAAAACAAGGGACAAACGCTACATACATCATCCGATGTGGATGGCAAGGGCGCACGCGTCAAAAACTCTAAGTGCCATCAGCAACAACAACAAAAAAATAAAAAAAATATTGGCTTGTTATTCTGGTAATTACTTTACCAGGAAGGGTTGAAGTTCAGCTGTTCAATTCAAGTCAAAGATCTCATAAAAATGAAACATCAGCAGTGTCAGCGGCACACCAGGGATGCCTGTGATTGCAAAGCTGCTGCTCACAGATGAGATGAGCAGGAGGAGAAGATGTAAACAGAGCCAGCCCTGCCTGTAAAACATCCCACTGGGAGCTTACAAGACTTGACTCAGCAAAAGACTTAGGCTAGAAGAGCTACGTTGTCTCCAGTTACAGCCTTGATAGTGCACAGTGGGACAATGATCTAGGGGATCAAAAATCCCTGAATACAAGTCAACGTGCCTCCACTGGAAACAGAAATATCAATGCATAGCAGCAGCCCACATGCAAACACACGAGTGTTTGGGAGTGAATCCTGAAGAACACAAACTCTGGAGGTGGCGTTGACCTTGCTCACTCCAGCCTAAGGAGGGAGCAGAAATACACACTAAATTACAGCATCTTAAATGACAACAAGATCAAGAGTAAATATCCATTTCTGGCATTAAATATCCACTTCGCTGGCCATTTCTTCTGTGTCCCGCTTGAGCCACACCAGCACTCAGCAGGGTCCATGAAGACAGCGGGTCTCCTTGCCAGCACTGAAATTTGAGCCATGGCTTCCCTGGACAATTTGGCAGGCACATACCAGCCCTATCTTCCCCTCACAACTCAACTCCGGGAGCAGGGCTGGGGACGTGAGAGTGGTTGAGCGATACATCTACTCTGGCTAATTTCAGCTGCTGAAGTCACCATTAACTGGCTGCTGGAGCCAAGTATAAATCAAAGGAGCTGAGTTTAAATCAAAGTAGCCATAACCCCAGGATATACATGACAGCCTGGCTGGGTCCCATCGCTGACGACTCATTTTCTTGAGCATAGCATGGACGGGAAGAAGAATTATGCTCTACCTTACAAATAAAATGCTTCAGATCGCCAGATCTCAGCACACGTGTGCATGTGTGTTTATACACGTACACGTGCAGGTCCAGGAGCTCACATGCATGTGTGTGTGTGTGTGTTGCAGGTATGTGACAAACTGGCAATTAGTGTTTCGAAGGCTCTAGGTGAGTGATTTCATTGCAGAGGGTGTGATGTAGAGGGGTGGCAGGGTCACTACTGGTACAATTTATTAAGCCGTTTTATAAAATGTCAGCTCTGAGCCAAAGGATGTGCCAGGGTTTCCCCTTCCCAGACAGGTCACAAGCCAGCCAGCAATATTCAAATACAAATTGCCCGACACATGATTCGGTATGCTACATGATCCCCTGAAGAAATCCGCAAAGTGCCCCTTTCTCCAACAGGCCTGCATGGTACCTCGCAAAAAATCCCAGAGGAAAAGGCAGCCCCCTGACTAGACCAGGCATCCTGAAAGAAAGTTCGGAGACAAATTACCAGCTGCTATCCTCTTGCTCTAAGGGATCTCGGACTGGCACAGCAGCATTATTGCCTGTCTATTCTTGTTTCCTGGTCAGCTAGAGAGAACAAGAATGTATAGGGCAGTGGTGCAGGACCTGCGACAACCCTTCAGGGCTTCTCCCACTCCTTGGGGCAGAGATGTAAAGGGCATCTCCTGTCAGAGCTCACAGAAGGCCCAGCAGCAACTTCCAGGAGGAAGCTTTTCAAAGCCAAACACTATCATCTGTGTCCACACAGAGACAGAGGTTTTGGGAGCACAGGTAAGAAAGGACTGCAGAGACCCCTTCCCACACATCCTGAACAGCGATGACTATCAGCCAGCTACCAACAAGGGCTGAGACCCCTGCACCCCCCTCCCTTCACTGTAGGCACCAAGCAAAGAGGAAAGGTGCCCCAGAAGGACCATCCTGCACAGCTCCAGCAGGAACTAACACCTCCTGCACAGATGACTCCCACAGCTAAAGAGGGTCTGCCCAACCACAAGGAGGTGGCTGGGACTTCTGCAGCACAAGCCAAAGGAGCTCGTGCATCCTGAACCACGGCTTTAAACAGAAGTTTCCTCTCCTCTCCCCCACATTATCCGTGCCAGACACTAAAGGTTTGTGCCACAGTGACTCTGAGGGAGGGCTGTGATTTTGCACCTGAGCACTAGCTCACATACACGGGTAGAAATGTTACAGTCTGTGCACCTGGCTCCAGCTGGAAGCTCCTACCCCGCTGCGATGGGGAGCGTGCTGGCGCTCTGCTCCTCCACCAAGAGGAAAACATGCTGCACCTGCATATGGTCCTGACCACGCAGCCCAGTTCTCCTCTCAACCCTCAGCTGAAGGGCATTCTCTCCACACTTCAGGATAAGACTACGCCTGGGAAATTATTGTAAAACTGGTTTGGAGCGGACCTCTGTCCTGGCTTGTGGTGGCAAGTCTGGGCCTGGGAGAGTGTTGAGGAGGAAGAGCAGCAGAAACACACACTTGTCACTTGTGTTACAGCACAGGAGTAAAACGTCCAGCCTTACAGCAACAGATGACAGACTGCACCTGAGGGCAAGTGAGGCATTCAGCTGTTAGTTCAAACCCTGGGCACCCAGGTCCAGGGAAGGAGCTGGCCACCATGAGCTTTGGGACATGAACAGTCCCTTCAGCCAGGACTCACTCCCACTCACTCATTTTTGAGCTAAGAAATCAATGCCATAGACACCTTTGCTCAATGCCACAGTGGGCCCACACATGCTGTTGCCCCACGTGAGAGCGTAAGCCAAGAAACTGTGTTTGTGCTCCTGGCAAGCTGAGGGATGCATAACTGCATGCCCTCCTTGAGTACACTGCTCGTGAACAAGAGGGGCAGCGTGAAGGGCCTGAAGCCAGGAAAAAGGAGATCAGAGATGAAAGTGAGGTCAGCAGAAGACAGCTGACAGAGGACAAAGGGAGCACAAGACATTACAACAGTGTTCCTTCTCCAACCTCTCCCCCAAAGCTACCTCCACACTACCAGATGACTTCAGGGGAGAGTCTGTCTGGAGGAGCAGGAGGGAAGTACTGGCTGCGCTGTTACACGCGTTGAATCCAGCTGGGTATTTGGCTTGTAGCAGGTTTCACGGCAATTCTGCTAGCAGCCTTGGCCCCTCCTGACAGAGAACAAATGGAAGAAGCACCACAAAAGATTCACTTGGAGAGTCTGCAACTAACAAATCCTTAATCCATTCAGCTTTGCAAGGGTTAAATTTCGCATAAAATCCTATTCCAGACAATAGCTCTTTAATTCCATTTGATACCAAGCTTCCTGCAAAAGGAATGTTTACTGGTACTTTTTAATTACAAAAAACCCCATAAATTGTCTGTTTTACTGTCTGCGCTAATTACATTTCATTATATATCTGGAGTAAGCTATGATTTTCCTGCTGGTTCCCATGACATTTTTCATTATCAACCACTAATTGTCTAGCATGCACACTGCATTGTGAACCAAGTAGGCTGATGCGTGGGCAGAAGTTCTAGCAAAAGCTGCAAGGCAGTAGAAGTGCACATTATTATTACTATTATGATGTATACGAAAGTTCCCACCTACTTGCATACCTGCATATCCTCATCCCTATCGGCAGTGTCACAGAGCAGCAAAGCACAGGAGACCGTCTGTAAAAAGGCTCGTGCTTAGCAAGGCTCAGCCACAACTGCAGGAAAGTTATGTGGGGTGAAACAACAACAGCAGCCCCACTGCAGGGACAAGTTCCCGGCTGGGTGCCATGGAAGCACCAAGAAGGTTTCTCAGTCACTTCCTCTACTTGGTGCCCAAAGCATGTGGGCATCTGCCCACTCACAAGATGAGGCCAAGGTTATAAAAGGAAATAGTGCCATACGTGGATACTGAAAGGAAGAGGATAACTAATGGGATCTTTCTGAGTGAGCAAGACAGAAAAAAGGTAAGGGTTTTCATGAGCCACAGTTTCCATTACAGCAAAAGGTCTAACGAATCCACATCTACGAAAGCTCAGAAAGTGCCACAAAGGGTAAAGCAACTCCTTGCGTGCAGCATTTCATAAATTCAGACCACGGGAAGCCGTAGGCGCCGATTCGTCAAACAGCAAACCTCTAGAATAAGGAGCGCGTGACCACTGCTCCCCAGATCATCGTTATCAGCCTCGGACAGGTGGCAATTCTATTCATGTGTGTGCGCCACACACAATACACAAACACTTCAGAAATAAATGTGTGTTTTCACAGGATTGCAGCTCTCTCCTGATATCTATTTCAAAGGAGACAAAGCCCGACCCTTCCTAACAGCACTGAGGGAACAGTTGTATAACTCCTCCTCTTCTCCTCAAGGTGATCCACAAATACATTATCAGAAACGCAATCAGACCACATTCAGCGCTGCGGCAGAAGGGTGAAATTCCCACCCAAAGCAGAAGGACTCGCCCTGCATCGAAGCTCAGTTTCACACACTTTATTTTTAAGTACTGATTTACAGATAGCAAGAATGAGGAAGTTCTCCAGTCCTTTTATATAAGGAATATGAAGGACCGAAAGGCACTTTTGACCTGACTTGACTTCTAGAAACTTTGACTGCAAAATTTGATTGATCAAAGGGGTGGAAGAAAGGGCCTATTTGTAACTGCTGATGATGTATTTGCAGGTCACCTTTAAAGATTTAAGCTGCCCTTATGGCCTATCACACAGACATGTAATTTCAAAAGTCTCAGAGACAGTACAGCAACTTCATCTCCCTTTCTTCTACAACCCACATAACCACAGCAACCAAACATCTTGCAGGCTTCAATGTATTTATCTCCCCAGCAACTCTGCAAAGCAGGGAAACACTAACACAACTGCTCCACGAAAGGCCATGGCACAGACACAACCCAAAATGGTGGAAGTTAGACCCAAAAGAACAATCAAGAAAAATCCCATGCATCTACACAGGCACTTCAGTGTCTAGAAATACTTCACTTTTCACCTCATGGCTGAGGCTCCCAAATAGAACATCTACAGCACCTTCCTAGAGGTGACACCATGGGCCTCCAGGCAGCTTCTCAGTCACCTTGGGTTCCCTGAAACCCATATGACTGGCATTTCTTCCCTGAAAGCCTGATTCTTCTTAGGGGCACAATCTAGTAGAAGTCCCCAACACTTCCTGGCAACACTGAGTTCAAGGGAAAGCACAGCAGGGCACTTGGAGGCGGTAGCTTTTAGCATGGACACTCACCAAGAAATGGAAGGCCTGAGACGAATTCTCCCTTAAACACATAGTTTCCTTTTCCCAGTACCATTCCCAGGTGCACAACTAGAGGAGAGCACCCTCTACCCATTAGGCTGAGCTTGGCTCACTGTACAGCCTGTTTTGGAGCCAGCAGTAAGGCCAGCACGGGTATCCCTGACCTTTTCAACCGGCTCACCAAAATTCAAAAAGGGCAGACCCAGACCTGAGTTCTCAGGACATAGTCTGGACTTCACTGAGAACCTGCTGTAGATAAATGACCAAGACACAAAAACTGGGAGGGCAAACCTCAGTGCATCCAGCAGCTCACCTGGGAGAGCCATAAGCCAGCAATGAGGAGGCAGAAGTTCCAGAAGGCTTTTCCTGAGGCCAGATTTTCCACCTTACGAAGGCTGCTGTACATCTTGCTATATGTGAACCTGAGGCAGCCCTGTTTTCCCAGCAGCAATACTCGCGATGACGTTTGCAGCCAAGCAGATGTGGTTCTGTGAAATATTTTGCCTTCAACAAAAGGCATTTTCCAATTAGAAAAGATTAAGTATTAGTTTTGCTGGATGTGTTTCAAACAACTGTGGAGCACTTGTTCAAGTCAGCAGCAAGTACACGGTGTTTGCAAACAATGATGCCTGATGTTCTGCATCCAGAAGAGCTCTGGCTCGCACCCTGTTCCTCTGTCTGTAAGCAAGCACCCCACAAATACAGATGAAACACGGGAACAGGAGTGTGTCCTAACAGACAGGGGAGCGTTCACGCTGTCTAATGGAGGTGACCCAAGTAACAACCCAGGCTTCTAAAGGGTGATTCAGAGGCCCGTTGTCAATCTCTGTAATAATCTGAGAAAAGGCTCCAGTTGGGCATGGTATTTAAAATTCATTGAAGTCAACAGGGCCAGGGAGACTGAATGTTCGAGCAGCACAGCACTTGAATTGCCATTCGTGGCATCCCCTCCATGTCAGGGCTGAAGAGCATTAAACAATGGGGACAGCACAAGGAACCTCGTGGTACCCAACCAGGCCTCGGCCCTCCTGTACCACCACCGGTCCCTGCCAGGATTGTTCTCAGAGTTGGGCCAAGAGCTGAGATAATCCAAGCGAAAACCCCAGCCTTCACAAGTGTCTGCCTCAGTCCTCCAGACCAACGGAGAAAAATTAGAACTGGGCAGAAGATTATTTTCCTAGTCTGCCATCTATGAGAAACCCTTACACTCAACCCTTTGCTCTGTCATTCCCTCTCTGTCTCAATATTCACCCTAATCTCTGGGCTACGCTCAAATTCTCGGTTTTGTGCACTGGAACTATTTTCTGTTGTGAAAACAACTATTGCACAAAGCAGTGAGGGGATTAACTTGGTGGTGAAAGCTTTCACCTAAGACGTAGGGAAGTAAGAAAAAGGCTGTAGTGATAACTATACAACCTGGAGTGGATCAAACGAGAGCAAGCAGCTGGCCCTAAAAGCCAGTCTCCTGCTGCTGAGGGCTCTTGTGCTCAAGGTGAGACTCAAATGCAAGTCCAAGTCAAGCAGGACAGAGACTTGAATTTTCCCCTTCCACGTGTCCTTTTGACTGTCTGACCTCCAGAAAACCTACTGCAGTGGCAAGGGACAGCTGCTTCTCCCACCATCACCACGCTGTGCTCAGAGAGGAATTCCTGGAAGAGGACACAGGTTGGATCTAGGGAAGTTTTTTCAAGATGATTTATTTCTTAGAAAAAGTTATAATCTAAACAGAATTTAATTGTCCGATAAGAGCACGTTTTCTCAGAGGATTCTCAGCCCGCTCTCACTGTAGTAGGTTTGTCCCACTTGTTTGCAGTCACAGTACAACACAGAGTTCATAAGCGGATACGTTTTGTCAAAGCTGACACCACCACTGCCTTACTGGTAGAAAGGGAAGACTAGGGCTGTCAGTCTGCCACCTTCCTTGAACACTGAAGTCACGCTTTTTTTTTTTTTTTGCCTTTTCCTTAAAGACAACTTCTTTGTTGCCATGGTATCACTAATGCAGTATTTCAGACAGGGAAAGAAGATAACCGTGCATCATCTCAGTGACACATCTATCAACTGCCTTCCTCTCAAAAAAGGGTAAATAAGTAAGGATGCCAATGTAGACTTTAAAAGCCCCTCCACCCTTTTAATTTTTGCCTCTCACATACAGATTGCTGTCTAAAAAGGTCATGCCTTGGTTTTACAACTGAGGTCAGCGTTTCTCTCTCAGCAAGCAGCATCTAGCATTTATTTTTTAATTCCTTCTCTTCTCCCCATGCTACACGACATCAGCTGAGGTACCCACTCCCAAGAGAACAGAAGCACTTGCACCTTCACAAAATGCCAGCCTGGCTCCCCATGTTAAACCAAGCAGCGGCTGCTTTGTAATTCTTCTTGTACAATGATTTCTTCCTGAACTAACAAGGAATCCACTGCTGAGCATCACCCACATTTATCTCAGCAATAAGAGAAACGAGAAAGAGCACTCCCATATACCACCTTCAACTCACCAGGCATGGTCTTGTTAGCCTTGTAGCACACCAGAATTAAAAAACCTTTACTCAACTAACTTAGCAAGTTAAGGCCTTGCACTCAGAATGATGGTATTTCCCTCCTTGACCGTGCACATGAGAACATTGCACCAGGTCCCTTCCAAAATTGCAGGGAAAGCTCTGCACACCACTGGCAAAATCCTGATGTCTCAGTAAAACCAGGGAACAGTGAGGGATGCCCATGTCCCAACACGCTCCCTGACTTTGAGTCCAGATCAAAGAACAGGCAACCACAGACACGATGACTCTCAGCAGACCACCACTGCTGCAGTGGCATTCACAGTGGTGACAGGATGAGCTTTTCATCTCCCAGGTAGTGCCAAAGGAGGAATAATGTAATGAAATGAAAACTTTTATAAGCTGAATTCGCCAAGGCTTCTGCAACAGAACAGGGAGTGGAGAGAATCAGACAAAGTAGTGACAGAGGTTCAAACTGGAAAGATTCCTGGTACAGGTCAAGAAATCATCAGGAAGCAAAAAGTCCTCTATCAAATAAGACCAAGACTACATTTGGGAGAAAGAGGAAAGGGGAGAAATGGGAGCAGAAAGGAGGATCTCAGATGCTGCTTCTCTCTTATTTGGGGGGATAACAAAGAATAAGTTGTCTCCACTCAGAACTGAAGTGCTCTTACCTCTTCAAAGAGGAATCTAATTGGGATCTTTATGCTCTCTTACTTATTTTTCTCATCCACAAAACCTTGTTCTTAGTTCCACTTATTTGACCGAAGGCAGAATGACTCACCACAGTAAAAGGCCGGACAGCAGCTTTTTTTCAAAGACCTAAATAAACCCTACTCCATCAATTGACCAAGGACGATGCAGCAGCAAACCTCTCGCTGAAGGCTGTGCGTTGCCTTGGCAACCTGTCTGATCTCCATTGCTCCAGGGACTGGAAATGTGCTGCCAACAGGAGATTTCAGCTAATCAAACCAAATCTCTTAATCCTTAGATGATTTCCCATCTGCAGAGAGCAGGCCATGTGCCCACCGAAAGCAGGGCACCCTCCAAACACAGCCCTGGCTCCTCCTTGACCTGTTGTTTGTTGGCTCCTTGTAGGCCAGAGACATCTTCTGACAGTTATCAAAGGAGATGGGGGGTGGCAAGAGGCCACAACGTGCTCGCTATCTGCACGGCAGCTCCACACCTGCGCTCAGCACATGCCTGGCAGGCTGCAGAGAGGACGGGCAGTGAGGAGACTGTCTGCCCACTAAGAGCTGCCTGCAGGCAGCAGGACCCTTAGTGGGGGCATGCCTCAACCCCCAACCTTTGGAAGACAAATAAATCTTCCAATATTGATAACACACATTCCCTGCAAGCCTGGTGCCACGTGTTTTGAGCCTTCTCAATCCACCCTGTTGTTTTTCAACTCCCATTAAACACATCCAGGTAACAACAGTGCTGTTCAAAAAGAAACTCTGGGACAACCAGGTATGTCTCAACCTCCCTAGACCCAGGATTGCTGTCGAACTGCAGCACAGAACACCTGCTTTATTCTAAGACTTCTAACTGGCAATACTAAAAGGGCAGCTTTGGTGGTTAATTTTGCCTTGAAAGCACAATCAGCAATTGATCGATTTAAAAAAAAAAAAAAAGTAGATAGAAGACCAGCCTTTCTACAGCTCCACTAAAAGTTTCCAGGCCCTGCATTGAAGACCAGTCACAAAGACAGACAATCAGTCTAAACATTTAGCACAACCAAGGGACCATGAAAGGAGGCATGAACAGTAGATGAGAGGGGACTTTTCTACAGTTGCACTGCTGCCGAGACAAGAAATTCTGGTTGGTGGTGATGAGATTCATGTCCATGAAAAGCCACCAATTGCCATCTAACAACCCTCAACACTATATCACCTAAGACAGCCCTGACTATGATCTGTCCAGGCAACTGCCAAAGGGAATCGGGGTGTTGGAAAAGCAGACCCAGCCCTGGCACTCAAGCTCTCCTTCCCTTTCTTAGTCATTCTTTTCTCAGAGTACACTTAACCCACCACTTCCTGAACCTAAAAGCCACAAGCCCTGCACTGAGTTTCATTCCACACACATTGTTTACTATCAGTTTACTCACAGTATTGGCACGATTGGTGTGGATGATCCTTAGATGGTTCTTGTGCTGGTATGGAGAACATCTGCACAGGAGATGCTGTCCCACCACACAGCTCCCTGGGACCTGGACTAGCTACAAAGCTCAGGCTCCAGCTCTTGAGGAACAGGCTGGAGGAATTGTTGGTATTTAAAAGGGAGCCCTGAAGCCAAAGACAGCTGCTTATAAAGCAGGGTGTGGTTTCAAAGAACGAGCATATTGTGGAAGTTTTCTAGGCCTCTGGTATCGATCAAGTGACCTACGCCCTGGGAAAATATGTTCTAACAATAATGAAAGCCATTAAAACAAATGCTTGGGGGAAGAAGTGCCAGCGTTTTCTAGAGTCATGTATTTCAGAGAGTGAAGAACTTAGCAAGTACTGCCACCTTCGACCACATCACCATGACCATTTCTCTGTTCACATTAGTATAACGAACCAGTTAACTTGTTGCTAGGGCTGCACAGGGAAGGGCGGGCGCTGAAGTCATTGCTCAGCTAGCCAAGGGCTCTGTGATAAGGGAAAGGCAACGAAGTCCCGCAGGCATAAGAAAGTGGGAACCAGAGCTGGTTTCAATGGCCAGGAGAACAGCTGGCTCCCTACATGTGCTTTCCCACCTAATTCTTTTCTATATCACGTCTTCTTTCTATTCCAGGCAGTCCTCAACCTTGTTTAATCTCTGTTCAGCAGACTGAATCAAAGATGGACCCTGGGACTTCTGCCCAAAATATCTGTCTCTACAGGGCATGGAAAATCAAAAGCACAGAAATCAAAAGCAGAGTTGTCACTGATCTAGTGGGGAGCAGGA
>NW_010428774.1:0-4124 GCF_000710305.1 Buceros rhinoceros silvestris | reverse complement strand
GAAAACAAAGGTTGATGATGCAAGACCCCATCCATAATTCCTTTGAAAAGGAAATGCAGGGCAGGATCCCAGCAGCACCAAACCTGTGAGAAGGGCCCCCTCCAGATAAAACTGACCACAACGCTGCCTCAGAGTATTCATTTGCGTTAGCAAGTTTCAAAGCATCCACCCGGAGTTTCTTTCAAGCAAACCTTGTGACATCAGACAGTTCTCAGGGATATATGGAAAGCCATGCCATCGCAGAGCCAGAAGAACAGTGAGGAGGGGGGAGGCAGATAGAGGCGACTGTTAGCCAAAACAGATGCAATGGAGACAGACTAAAATAGATTCCACATGTTTCAAGGGCTTCTGCAGTTCTGATACTCCAGTCGAGTCCATGTGAGCAAAACATCCACACACACATGTTGCAAAACATTTGACATAAAGGACCACAAGAATAAAGTGCAGCATGTTCCTCGGCTGTTTTCAGACATGCTGAGCCAAGCTATGTAGTCTACTTACTTCTTTATTTGGATCTCCTCAGCTGTTTTCTCCCACAGCCATCATGCTACAGTTAGGTCCTTTTTTTTAACCTATCTCAGCCACAAATACTTGTGAGTATCCACGGCTTCCCTTGCACAGTAATCAGATGTGATCTCTGCTTAACAGGGCTGCAAATACTCTGCAGTTGTGTTATGAGTAACATAATGTTACTCATTATGGATCTAGAATTATGGTCTTACTACTGCTTTCCAGTAAAATCTGAAATGACAGCAGGAAACAGCACGACTGGAAAGCAGAATACAGAAGAAAAGGCTAACTTCTGTGTCATTATCTGCCATTTCCAAGACTCTGTATTTCAATAAAACCAAAGCAGCATGCAAACCCAAAGTTACACATGTTGGTAACACAGGATTTGCTTTTCAAACTGTGATTCTCACCCAAGTAACAAACTAGGAAAGTTATCTTCTCACCAAGAAATAGCCATACGTCATTCAAAACGTGACTTACCCAATCGCACTCACATAAAGCAGCAAAACAAGTCAAACCAGCAATGCAATTTCCCAAGAGCGCTCTTCTCACAGTTAACACATTTCAAAGTTTTCTTCCTGGGACAGATTGCTAAATCCTCAGGATCTGTGGTGTTCACACAAACTGGGCAAAGCTGAAGAGAAGCACAGCCCTGAGTTTCAAGAACAGGAGTGGTGCTCGTGCTCTTCCTCTTCTCTCTGCCTGTGCGTGTTGGTTTAATGTTCCAAGGAAGAAGGAAGGCTGCTGGTTGGTAAACATGTGACAGCCACCAAAGGAATGCTGGCCAGAGTAACAAGATAAAGCAGCCTATGCTGCTTCTGACAGGGTTTAAGAACTACTGCCTCACCTGCAGCTTTCCTACTGCTCTCACTTTACGAGTGCTAAGTCTTTACTCAATTATCTTGCCGACAAATTTGCCTAATAAAAATTTGCCATTCATTTGTCATGAGATTGCAAGTGATTGTTCTCTCATGTACAGAAATATAATTTATTATTCATCGTAATTCATACTCTGGTCATAAATATTTTGGATCCACTTTAGAAATATACCTTTTCCATCCTGGATTCCCACAGATCTGCAGTGAAAAAGTAAAGCAAGGATCACAGGAGGCACTCAGTCTAAAATGAAGCGTTTCCTCTCCAGGGAGCAGCCTACCCCTTGTGCTTGCCACACCTCAGCCTGCCATTACATCCCTGAATGGACCTGTCCACCCTCCAGGCTGGCCCTGATCCATCGCTGTGGGCTCCAGGCTGGAAGAGCAAAGCTGCACCAGCACCTCTGTGCTTGCCGATGGATGGGGTTTGTGGCACAGAGGTAAAAACTGTTGCTAGAGCAAAAGGTGTAAGCACAGCACCAGTCCTAATGCATACCAGGTCACACACCTAGTACACACCACGAAGGGCTGGAAATTTCACCCAGTAGTGACTTCTAAGTGTCACACTTCATTGCCAAAAATAAACAAACAAATAAATAATTAAAGGTAAAGAATGGACTTCAGTTCCTTGTTTTTCTCTTTTTTTTTTTTTTTAACCTTAATGTCTATTTTAAGGAAGGCTCTGTGATACTCCCTGTGAGATCACATCCTGCTTTCACTATCCACACAACAGTTGCTTTCAATGTGCATTTTGGACGTAGACTTGATTCCCAGTAGAAGAAGGGTTATTCTTTCCCAGCATTCAGGGCAACCATCCCCACTGCAAAAGGTCTCTCTGCAGTGAAACTGGGGCTCTTCCCTGTAATTTATTAATTAGTGCAAAATTCTGTTTCCAGCTTCTGGAATATCTGGTTCTCCTCAAAAAACAGCATGGAAAGGCTGAAAAATAAAATCACACATCTGAACCCAGCTACTCACAATGCTCAAAACATGAGAGAGCATGGGGAAGGTGGACAGCAAATGGGGGAAGGAGGGGAGTACACTCCCCACTCAGCTAGGGCACGCAGACCTGGCTGCTCACAACCAAAAGGGCTTCTGGCCTCACTGCCTGCAGCAGTTTGGAAGTTGGCTCTAATCAGCTATCAGCAGTATCTTGCCTCTCTACAGTAAACTGCTCCCTGAGGCAATTTTCTGCAGGTGCTTCTCATGCAACTCTTTTTTTTCCCCAAAAAAAAGCATTCTGATCATGTTTATAAAAGCTGTTGCCTGGCAGATCCCTGAAGAGTAGTCCAGACTGGCTTCTTCATAATAAAAGCTACTTAGAAAAAGCTCACGAGGAGGTAAAAAGCAGATGTCAAGCCCCTTGACTTAGGTGACTCTTGTCACACCAGATTCCCCATGGACCAGACAACTGGAGAGAGTGTCTGGTTCCCCGGGCTGTGTGATGGCTGCAGGCAAAAGGCACAGGATGGGCAGAGCCCTGGTGAAGGGCCACTGTTTGAGGACACATGCCTTTCACCAGACTCACAGCCTCTCCCCTGTCTCTGTAATGCCAGCATCAGGCATGGCTGAGTGATTTGCTGATCAGCTGTATGAGGTCCCAGAGCAGGAGGTGGCGGCCATGGCACTGTGTTAAAAATACGCAAAGGTGCAGCAGAGCAACAAGGGAAACACAAAGTCTGGTTATGTCAGACTAGTCACTGATGCCAACTGACTGAGCAAGTTTCACCCACGGCCCAGAAGACTTGCCTTGTCTGTTAGACCAGTGGGAAATTTCCGTGCTAATTTAGAAGCAAACACCAATCCCTTGAAGATTTGTGGAGATGAGCCACCAGGAAGGGGCTGGGGCAGTTCAGCACACAGGTCTGTGGGTGCCTCATTCCCTGTACATACACTTAGCTCCAACACTGCCTGATAAATGACCAAGTAGCAGCTCCAGAAGGGAGGAAGTGAAATGAGTTGCCAAAGAAAGAGCAAGGTCTCAGGTTCAACACAACTTACCCAGCACCCAGGAAAACCATCCTCCACCGGTGTCACTGCTGCTCAGTTACTGTTGCACCAGAGAAGTCACTTACTCCAAACTTCTCTCCATTGATTATTCTGCTATTCCCTTACTTCTGAACTCTTCCCTTTGTATCTTTCGCTGTAGCCCCCAACGTCTTTCCTGTGGTAATACGCTTATTCACTTTAATTCAAATTTCTCCATAATTCATCAGGCCTGTCATATTTATGAAGGAAAATGGGAGATCTTTTAAGTCTTCCACTCTGATTCCCACGTACTCAGCTGCTATCCTTGTGCTCCCATATTACGTTCTTACTCTAAACTTTACTCTTGAATTCATCATTTAGAAAGTTGCAACAGAAAAAGTAATCCAGACATAATGCCACAATAACGTTACGAGAATAAACTCGTCCTTGCCAACTCAACGCTACCCTTTTTCTGTCCTTTTTTTTTTTTCAGAACAGTTGTGCTAAAAGAGCTAGAGCACAACTGGCAGAAATTCAAATGCATTTTCAGATGTAGCCAGTTTTTATTATTATTTGTCAACCACCAGCTAAACTGTATCTCCCGCTAAATGTCAAGTCGATATTTTTAAAACCCGGACATTGTATTTCACATAAACCTTTACACCATTATTTTAAAGATCAAACATCCTTTCAGGTGGGAGCCATGGCACGGCTGGTTCCCCCAGCAACACAACGTGCTTCCAGCTTGGCCGAGCAGCGAGATCCCTTTCA
>NW_010428773.1:600-3059 GCF_000710305.1 Buceros rhinoceros silvestris | reverse complement strand
GCCCACGCCGCTGGGGCTCGGCCCTGGGTGAGCAGGCACCGGTGTCACCCGCGCATGGTTAGGGGTGCGGATCCCCTCCCAGGGATGGCCCTGACGTACCCAGAGCACCGCGGAAAAACCGGTCGCTGTTTCTCTCCCGTTTTGCAGCTAGAAGGACTCTTGCTGCAGGCCTGACCTCACCCACAGAGCCCTGCGGGGACGCGTGTGGTTACCCAGAGGCGTGATGGCAGGTGAAACCCCTGGGTTTGTGGGTTCCAGCCCGCACTGAACGCAGCGCGCCCCTGCATACGTGACAGGTCATCTTTTGGCAGCACATCCCTGCTTTTATTGTTGATTAAACCATCAAATAAATGTATTGCATCGCAGCAGTCAGCCAGCAGGTCAGCCGTTTGCGACACCACTGTGTTAAAAGGTCGATCGTCATGTTGAGATGGGAAAGTAGAACAAAATCTGAAAATATCTTTTTGAAATGTGTGATATGTTTTTAGTCTCTCAAATATTAGCTAGCTAACTCTGTCCTTAGCCAGAAGAAAGAAGAACACAATTCCCTGCCTTTGGCAGGACTTGAGTAGAGTTGTTATCACTTGAAAGCTTGAGTAAGGTTGTTATCACTTCAAAAACTGATGGTTGTTACCACTTGAAAGACTGCTTCATTGTCTGGGGTAAGATAAGGAGGAAAGGGGCAGTCATCTCTATGCAATAAATCATGACCGTGGAGAAAGAAGTTACTCAACTGGCCTTGAGAGAAAGACGCTGCCCAGCTGTCCCCAGCGTGAGTCTCGAGGCAATCTGGTAACAGGCAGCGTCTGACATCCTATCTTTCTAAAAATTAGGTACCGGCAGGAATAAACGACATCTTTGAGGTGCTTCCTGCAGATTGGACCGCCTGAGAAATGCTGGTGCAACACCTGATTTCTGGGACCTACTGAGGGGAGCTAAACCTTTGGGAGCTTTTTGCATTTGCACGTTACTCACTTTAACCTCTCTGTCGTTGGGTCTAAACTTGCCTTGATGATGACAGAGCAGCTCCATCTTTAGCAGGTCTGGTATTCTTTGGGAGGGAAACGTTTTGTCTTCCTTGCAGACTGTGAATCCACGTTGGATCTATCTGTGTGTGATCTGTGGGTACAGAGGTGTCCAGCAGCTGGAAGCACCTCTTCTGGAAGCAACTCACTCTCTGGAATCCAATCAGATGTAAGAAGAGCTGCTTTTTTTTTTTTTTCCTTCCATGGGTCATCTCAAGGATTAAATAACTTCAGGAAAAAAAGGTTTGTTTGGGTTTTTTTTTTTGTGTGTGGAAAAACACCATGATTGCTATTATTCTGAAAGAAATGTGAGAGCTTAAAGTAATGAGGAGCGGCAGTCACACCAGCAATATTTGCTTATCAAACAGTTCTTACTAGGGCTGTTGCAGAAACTGCATGATGATAAGAAAATGTGTGCTCCTGAGATGGGTGTTGTACGTTCTGAGCACCCAGCCCGCAGCGTGGTCCCGCTCACAGGGATCCGAATGGGGATGCCCTCGATAGTAGCCTGTTTTCTTAGTGCTAATCCAAAGTACAGCAGTGAAAGCGTTTGTTTGTTGGGGTTTTTTTTCCCAGCGGTAGCTGCTGAGTTGTTTGGATAGGATCTTTGTGATGTTTTGCTTTGTTTCTGGTCGCGTCTGTCGTTATGACTGCACAAGCTACTGGCCTGGCTTGTGTGGGGAGGTGGGTGGTGGGAGTGAGCAAGCAGGACGGGGCAGGGACAGTTCAAGACATGTTGTTTCTGCTGATATAAATCCTAATGAGCATGTGGCCCCCAGGTTATGCAGCACAGCAGGTGAGCTCTCTGCTCAGCAGGCTCCTCCCCAGGGCCCCCAGGAACGCTGTGCTGCCCAAGTTACATCTGGAGTTTATGCTGGGACTTGGCTTCCCTTACCCTCCACCAAGGCTTGCTTGAAAGTTTGTCACTCCTTGATTACTCTCAAGGGGTTGTTTTCTGCTCCTGAATACTGTATACATCTCATCTTGTTTTTCAGGGAAATGGTAATGCGGGCTGGGACGCCCTGGAACTCAGATGCCTTGCTCAGTGTTGGCAGGTCATTCTAGGAGCTGCTGTTAGTACTGGATAAGATCAGGCTCTTCTTCAGCTCAGTTTGCAGCTTCACAGGTAAAGGTGCAGGTACTCGACAAATTCTATATTCTGTAAATTATGGCTTGATTAACGAGGCTGCGTTTATATTCATGTGCAGCTCCAGGATGGTTTAAGAAATGAATTGGTATTTGCATGCAGGCCACTGCCTGTGCAGAGCAGACAGGACTGTCTCCTCCAGGAGGACAGCACATGAAATGCTGCAGCACATCTCTTGCAAAAGCTGTTTGGGTATTCGTCAGATGATCATGTTGTGGTTCAGTGTCCCCTGTAGTCACAAGGTATTTGCATAGATGCTTCCTTCCTCCTTCATGACTGATTCCTGC
>NW_010428773.1:0-513 GCF_000710305.1 Buceros rhinoceros silvestris | reverse complement strand
CTGCTGGTGGATCATGTTTTGGGTTCTGTTTAACTTAGATGTAAGGTCAGGGGAAAGGGGAAAGGAAGAAGGAAAAAACTGACGCTAATTTCAAATCTAACTTGATCAGTTTCTGAAAGAAACACACAGACCGAACAAAGTGTCCTCACAGGATGGGGTTTGTCTCACCCTCTCCTCCCGCCTGTGGTGGAGCTCAGCTCTGCAGCCCCATGGTCCGCTGTAGCTTCCCAAGTCAGTGAGAAGGACCAGCAGGGAATGGTACAGTTTCTGCATGTTGCTTCTGCTTCATCCTCAGTGCTGCCTGATTTAGGGCCAGGAGGTTTCCTTCAGACAGGGGCAGGTGTAGATAACGAAGAGAACTACTTTGCCACTGTGTGAAGGAGGGCAGGGTGTGCTTCCAGTGTACTTAGAACCGAATCTTTCCTTTTCCCCAGATCTTCCTCTTTGGGACGTGTTGTGCTTCCAAAGCCAGTTGCCATCTGCTCCTTTTTTCAGTTTTGCAGAGGGAATAAA